>NC_048228.1:34046300-34098756 GCF_002007445.2 Ailuropoda melanoleuca | reverse complement strand
ACCTATTCTATCCAGGCATCCATACATATTAAAATGAAAAACCTAGGTGGAAATAATACTCTGAAGATTGATTATTTTTGGAGAGAGAGAGAAGGGATGATGGTGGTACTTAGGGGTGTTTTAGCTATTATCTGTAACATTCCATTTCTTGAAAAAAAAGATTCTGAAGCAAAGAGTGCAAAATGTTAATATTTGGTAAATGCGGCTAGTAAGCACATGGGTGTTATATATTTTCTCAACCTTTCTCTTTGAAATATTAACTTCAAATGTCTGTCTTATCTTTAAAAGTAGGATCCTTTAATCTTTGAGTTGTAGATTAATTTGTTGGAATTCTGTATCTCTTTGAATACATTCACTTGTGATTTAACATATTGAAGAAAATGTAAACTGTTTATATCTTAGTGGTCTCATTTGATGAGCTTTGCTATTCTAGGCTCTATTTCAGTGAAGAAATGGTTGAGTATCCTGAAATGCTTTGATTTTTTGTTCTTGCTCATTCTTTTTTTTTTTTTTAAGATTTTATTTATTAATTTGACAGAGAGAGACAGCCAGCGAGAGAGGGAACACAAGCAGAGGGGTGTGGGAGAGGAAGAAGCAGGCTTCCAGCGGAGGAGACTGATGTGGGGCTCGATCCCAGAACCCCGGGATCACACCCTGAGCCAAAGGCAGACGCTTAACGACTGTGCCACCCAGGCGCCCCCGTTCTTGCTCATTCTTAATTCATTCTCTGCAAACTGTTTAATTCAGTCTCTGCTTTCTCATTGCATGTTCACTAGAACAGAAGCTCCGCTGGGATTTTGCTATCTGGCTCTCGAGCATCTGGAGTAGTTCATGTCTGGCACACAGTAGGGTTCAGTAATATTTGGTGCATGAATGAATAAAAGGATAAATAGTGAATCTCCAGCTGTGAATGCCTTTTCACAGCCTGTTAGTTTATGCATGTAACATGACTAGTGCGTATTATGTACCAAGTGAATTTACTGTAAGAGCCATGAGATGCTTCTATACTAATTTATTCTTTACTTGCTTCCTAGAACTTGGCAGTTTCTTTCTCAGGGCCAACTTGTCAGCTACCTTCCTGTGAAAGATAAGAACCCAATTAGTCCCACCCTTACTCCCTTATTATATCTTTTCCCCTTTTATATACCTTTGTTATGCCTTTCTGATTAATTCTGAGTTAAACTTAGTGTCCATCTGGACACACTAGGATGTCTGTTTATACTGGTATCTCTAAGGTGTCCTATGATTTCCATTTTCTGTGTTTGCTGTTCTATTACCATGTTTCATACAGTCTTAACAATATAAACTGCCTCAAAGTTTTTTTGAAAAAATTAGGATGACATATTATTTCCATAGAAAATTATATTCCTGTAAAGTTGTAGATCGCTCATTTTTTTTTAAATNTTAAATGCAGTCATTTAAAATGTACCTGGGATTCAGTGTTTTTTAACAGAGTTCAGTTGTGAATTTTATGAAGCAAATGCTTATTTAGTGTTATGGGATGAGTTGTATCCCCCAAAATTCGTATTGTCAAGTGCTCATTCCTTGTAACTCGAGAGGTGACTGAATTTGGAGATAAGGTCTTTAAGGGGGTTTTTAAGTTAAAATAAGTTCATAAGGATGATCCTTAATCCATTATGGCTGTCCTTCTAAGAAGAGATTAAGATGCCGTACAGAAAGAATACCACAACATGAACATACAGGAAGAGGACAGCCATCTGCCAGCCAAGAGGAGAGGCCTCACAGGAAATCAACTCTGTTGACACTTGATCTTGGACTCTTAGCATCTAGATTGTGAGAGAATAAATTTCTGTTGTGGAAGCCACTCAGTCTGTAGTATTTGTTATGGCAGAAAACTTGAAAATTAAACTTGAAAACTTTATACTTGGTAAAGTACACAAATACATGCACATTTATTTTGTAAACCTAAATACATAATAATATATCTTATGGAAATATGGACTCCTTATATTAAGGAAGTTAAAGAATGTCATATGGGTATTCTGTACAATAATACTTTGTTTACATAGTTCTTTACACTTTAAATACAGTGTCATACATCATCTCATTAGATAGTAATCTCACATTAGCGACTTGCTTTAAAATATGTTCTGGTGCGCGGCAATATTTCAGTATATATGTGGCCATAGGACTTAGTGATGTACTGTTCTGTTATAATTAGTGCCTATAATAGTGACTTTGAAAGACTAGTACCTTTCAGGCACTTTGCCTCCTCAGATTTCATGTTAATTTTATTCTCATATTGTAGGAAGTGGTAAGCAATGTATATTAATATGATAGCAAACAGGAATTCAGAATATCAGATTAGTTCAGATTTCTCATTCCTTGCTTTGGTTACCTGGTAAATAGTATTTACTGCACTGTCTTTGTAATAAGTAGTTGTGCTGGTTTCAGTTTAACCATCCCAAGTGATTTGTGAATTGCCAGTAAGAGACATCAACGATTATAAAATTTTAATCAGTGGTGAGCATTCTTTTGCTTCTAAAATGGAAGATATGATAATTAATAATGTAACCATTATTTTCTCTGGTAGCAAGCATGGAGGTCAGTTCCATGATGTTTTAAGATAGATCGTGAAACTTCAGTATGAAAAACATTGGTTTTGATCCTACTCACTTTTTTAGCATTGGTTTGCTTTTTATTTTACAACATGGCAAATATCAAGAAAAGCCAGCTCAGATTATTGCATTCCTCTGTTATTTGTTTTTCTTCATCATCCCTCAAAATTCTCTGTGTCTACTTCAAATCCTACAAGAAAATAAAAGGACTATCTTGTATAAAATAGTTTACTCAGTTATGGGTAATCTTATTTTTAATAACTGTGAGCTTGAAAAGTCTTGGAATCTTTAATCCCTATTTTCAGCAGACACCATAGGAATTATTTTGGATAAATGACTTTAAAATAGACTTTTTCACTTAACTGGTATACTATTTGTAAATTCCTTTACAAACATTTTCCAAAGATGGGAACATTTTTTCCTTTAGTGTAAGATGGTCATGATTGTTAGTGTCATGAATTTCTCACGTAGCCTAATAGCATGAGTTAATTTAAATGACTTTTCTCATTTTTATGCATTCAGTAGCAAATTATGTTTCATTTTTCATTGGACTGCTTTAGACAGATATAGCAAATTTCCCACTCTTAATCCTATTTAGAATACATAGACTTTATTATACCATTTGGTATTACTTCTGTAGCCAGGGCACTGGATCCCTATTGCAGAGCAGTTAACAGTTTAAAAACTTTAGTTCTTAAAATAAGTTTATAGTTTAAAAACAACTCCCAATAACTACAAATATTGTTTATATAGATTAATCAGTGAAAATGAACTATATTTTCTCTTGACTTGGATTTTATGCAAAGCAGGTCTCTTCTAACTAATCACATCTTATATTTACATAGCCTTCCTTCCATATTCTCCCTTTAATTACGTCCATAATAAATGTACCCAGAAGGTAGTTGGTGTGATTATGTTGCACGTTCTGCATTCCTTTGCATTCCTGGCAGCCGTGATGCCAAGGGCTACCTGCGAGAATGCCTACCTGCCTCTGGCTGCTACAGCTTATCACCTAAGGGCCGAATTTATCACAGCCCGGCATGGGCCCACGGGCAGGGCAGTAATGTCTCTCTGATTTTCCTTGCCTTTCATTTTCGTGTCATGGTGGAAATTTGGAGTTTACATATTTACTAAGAGAATGATGAAATACTTTGCAATTTAAGTAGTAGAGTTCATGTAATTCTTTTTTCCCCCTCTGTCCATCCCTGTTTCTTCACTAATAACAAATTTATTTCCCTTTGGGAAAGATATTAAGCTACAAAGGAATACTTAATGGATAGTAAAATTAACAAAGAAACTTTGGTGGTTTCAGAGAAGGGTTTCACAGTTAAGATTTGTTCTTGACAAGGAAACTTAGTTTCGGCTCAGCCAAGATTTTTCTGTTCTGAATAGTGTTTGGATGTAATTCACTTTATCTCCAGTGACCATACTTTTTCCTGGCTGCTAAAGCTGAGTAACCTGATTGATATTTTCTTTCTCTAGATATTTTGATAAATCAATCAGTTTTGAGTCAAGTCTAGTTGATTTGGGAACTCACATGGGTAAATGCCTTTGAAAATGCCTCTGGGGACCAAATTAAAATTGAAAAAAAANAGGATGATCCTTAATCCATTATGGCTGTCCTTCTAAGAAGAGATTAAGATGCCGTACAGAAAGAATACCACACCATGAACACACAGGAAGAGGACAGCCATCTGCCAGCCAAGAGGAGAGGCCTCACAGGAAATCAACTCTGTTGACACCTTGATCTTGGACTCTTAGCATCTAGATTGTGAGAGAATAAATTTCTGTTGTGGAAGCCACTCAGTCTGTAGTATTTGTTATGGCAGAAAACTTGAAAATTAAACTTGAAAACTTTATACTTGGTAAAGTACACAAATACATGCACATTTATTTTGTAAACCTAAATACATAATAATATATCTTATGGAAATATGGACTCCTTATATTAAGGAAGTTAAAGAATGTCATATGGGTATTCTGTACAATAATACTTTGTTTACATAGTTCTTTACACTTTAAATACAGTGTCATACATCATCTCATTAGATAGTAATCTCACATTAGCGACTTGCTTTAAAATATGTTCTGGTGCGCGGCAATATTTCAGTATATATGTGGCCATAGGACTTAGTGATGTACTGTTCTGTTATAATTAGTGCCTATAATAGTGACTTTGAAAGACTAGTACCTTTCAGGCACTTTGCCTCCTCAGATTTCATGTTAATTTTATTCTCATATTGTAGGAAGTGGTAAGCAATGTATATTAATATGATAGCAAACAGGAATTCAGAATATCAGATTAGTTCAGATTTCTCATTCCTTGCTTTGGTTACCTGGTAAATAGTATTTACTGCACTGTCTTTGTAATAAGTAGTTGTGCTGGTTTCAGTTTAACCATCCCAAGTGATTTGTGAATTGCCAGTAAGAGACATCAACGATTATAAAATTTTAATCAGTGGTGAGCATTCTTTTGCTTCTAAAATGGAAGATATGATAATTAATAATGTAACCATTATTTTCTCTGGTAGCAAGCATGGAGGTCAGTTCCATGATGTTTTAAGATAGATCGTGAAACTTCAGTATGAAAAACGTTGGTTTTGATCCTACTCACTTTTTTAGCATTGGTTTGCTTTTTATTTTACAACATGGCAAATATCAAGAAAAGCCAGCTCAGATTATTGCATTCCTCTGTTATTTGTTTTTCTTCATCATCCCTCAAAATTCTCTGTGTCTACTTCAAATCCTACAAGAAAATAAAAGGACTATCTTGTATAAAATAGTTTACTCAGTTATGGGTAATCTTATTTTTAATAACTGTGAGCTTGAAAAGTCTTGGAATCTTTAATCCCTATTTTCAGCAGACACCATAGGAATTATTTTGGATAAATGACTTTAAAATAGACTTTTTCACTTAACTGGTATACTATTTGTAAATTCCTTTACAAACATTTTCCAAAGATGGGAACATTTTTTCCTTTAGTGTAAGATGGTCATGATTGTTAGTGTCATGAATTTCTCACGTAGCCTAATAGCATGAGTTAATTTAAATGACTTTTCTCATTTTTATGCATTCAGTAGCAAATTATGTTTCATTTTTCATTGGACTGCTTTAGACAGATATAGCAAATTTCCCACTCTTAATCCTATTTAGAATACATAGACTTTATTATACCATTTGGTATTACTTCTGTAGCCAGGGCACTGGATCCCTATTGCAGAGCAGTTAACAGTTTAAAAACTTTAGTTCTTAAAATAAGTTTATAGTTTAAAAACAACTCCCAATAACTACAAATATTGTTTATATAGATTAATCAGTGAAAATGAACTATATTTTCTCTTGACTTGGATTTTATGCAAAGCAGGTCTCTTCTAACTAATCACATCTTATATTTACATAGCCTTCCTTCCATATTCTCCCTTTAATTACGTCCATAATAAATGTACCCAGAAGGTAGTTGGTGTGATTATGTTGCACGTTCTGCATTCCTTTGCATTCCTGGCAGCCGTGATGCCAAGGGCTACCTGCGAGAATGCCTACCTGCCTCTGGCTGCTACAGCTTATCACCTAAGGGCCGAATTTATCACAGCCCGGCATGGGCCCACGGGCAGGGCAGTAATGTCTCTCTGATTTTCCTTGCCTTTCATTTTCGTGTCATGGTGGAAATTTGGAGTTTACATATTTACTAAGAGAATGATGAAATACTTTGCAATTTAAGTAGTAGAGTTCATGTAATTCTTTTTTCCCCCTCTGTCCATCCCTGTTTCTTCACTAATAACAAATTTATTTCCCTTTGGGAAAGATATTAAGCTACAAAGGAATACTTAATGGATAGTAAAATTAACAAAGAAACTTTGGTGGTTTCAGAGAAGGGTTTCACAGTTAAGATTTGTTCTTGACAAGGAAACTTAGTTTCGGCTCAGCCAAGATTTTTCTGTTCTGAATAGTGTTTGGATGTAATTCACTTTATCTCCAGTGACCATACTTTTTCCTGGCTGCTAAAGCTGAGTAACCTGATTGATATTTTCTTTCTCTAGATATTTTGATAAATCAATCAGTTTTGAGTCAAGTCTAGTTGATTTGGGAACTCACATGGGTAAATGCCTTTGAAAATGCCTCTGGGGACCAAATTAAAATTGAAAAAAAAATTTTTTTGGTTTTGCTTGATATTTGTTATTTTTGTTATGTCAAAAANCCATGAACACACAGGAAGAGGACAGCCATCTGCCAGCCAAGAGGAGAGGCCTCACAGGAAATCAACTCTGTTGACACCTTGATCTTGGACTCTTAGCATCTAGATTGTGAGAGAATAAATTTCTGTTGCGGAAGCCACTCAGTCTGTAGTATTTGTTATGGCAGAAAACTTGAAAATTAAACTTGAAAACTTTATACTTGGTAAAGTACACAAATACATGCACATTTATTTTGTAAACCTAAATACATAATAATATATCTTATGGAAATATGGACTCCTTATATTAAGGAAGTTAAAGAATGTCATATGGGTATTCTGTACAATAATACTTTGTTTACATAGTTCTTTACACTTTAAATACAGTGTCATACATCATCTCATTAGATAGTAATCTCACATTAGCGACTTGCTTTAAAATATGTTCTGGTGCGCGGCAATATTTCAGTATATATGTGGCCATAGGACTTAGTGATGTACTGTTCTGTTATAATTAGTGCCTATAATAGTGACTTTGAAAGACTAGTACCTTTCAGGCACTTTGCCTCCTCAGATTTCATGTTAATTTTATTCTCATATTGTAGGAAGTGGTAAGCAATGTATATTAATATGATAGCAAACAGGAATTCAGAATATCAGATTAGTTCAGATTTCTCATTCCTTGCTTTGGTTACCTGGTAAATAGTATTTACTGCACTGTCTTTGTAATAAGTAGTTGTGCTGGTTTCAGTTTAACCATCCCAAGTGATTTGTGAATCGCCAGTAAGAGACATCAACGATTATAAAATTTTAATCAGTGGTGAGCATTCTTTTGCTTCTAAAATGGAAGATGTGATAATTAATAATGTAACCATTATTTTCTCTGGTAGCAAGCATGGAGGTCAGTTCCATGATGTTTTAAGATAGATCGTGAAACTTCAGTATGAAAAACATTGGTTTTGATCCTACTCACTTTTTTAGCATTGGTTTGCTTTTTATTTTACAACATGGCAAATATCAAGAAAAGCCAGCTCAGATTATTGCATTCCTCTGTTATTTGTTTTTCTTCATCATCCCTCAAAATTCTCTGTGTCTACTTCAAATCCTACAAGAAAATAAAAGGACTATCTTGTATAAAATAGTTTACTCAGTTATGGGTAATCTTATTTTTAATAACTGTGAGCTTGAAAAGTCTTGGAATCTTTAATCCCTATTTTCAGCAGACACCATAGGAATTATTTTGGATAAATGACTTTAAAATAGACTTTTTCACTTAACTGGTATACTATTTGTAAATTCCTTTACAAACATTTTCCAAAGATGGGAACATTTTTTCCTTTAGTGTAAGATGGTCATGATTGTTAGTGTCATGAATTTCTCACGTAGCCTAATAGCATGAGTTAATTTAAATGACTTTTCTCATTTTTATGCATTCAGTAGCAAATTATGTTTCATTTTTCATTGGACTGCTTTAGACAGATATAGCAAATTTCCCACTCTTAATCCTATTTAGAATACATAGACTTTATTATACCATTTGGTATTACTTCTGTAGCCAGGGCACTGGATCCCTATTGCAGAGCAGTTAACAGTTTAAAAACTTTAGTTCTTAAAATAAGTTTATAGTTTAAAAACAACTCCCAATAACTACAAATATTGTTTATATAGATTAATCAGTGAAAATGAACTATATTTTCTCTTGACTTGGATTTTATGCAAAGCAGGTCTCTTCTAACTAATCACATCTTATATTTACATAGCCTTCCTTCCATATTCTCCCTTTAATTACGTCCATAATAAATGTACCCAGAAGGTAGTTGGTGTGATTATGTTGCACGTTCTGCATTCCTTTGCATTCCTGGCAGCCGTGATGCCAAGGGCTACCTGCGAGAATGCCTACCTGCCTCTGGCTGCTACAGCTTATCACCTAAGGGCCGAATTTATCACAGCCCGGCATGGGCCCACGGGCAGGGCAGTAATGTCTCTCTGATTTTCCTTGCCTTTCATTTTCGTGTCATGGTGGAAATTTGGAATTTACGTATTTACTAAGAGAATGATGAAATACTTTGCAATTTAAGTAGTAGAGTTCATGTAATTCTTTTTCCCCCTCTGTCCATCCCTGTTTCTTCACTAATAACAAATTTATTTCCCTTTGGGAAAGATATTAAGCNTTCCTTGCCTTTCATTTTCGTGTCATGGTGGAAATTTGGAGTTTACATATTTACTAAGAGAATGATGAAATACTTTGCAATTTAAGTAGTAGAGTTCATGTAATTCTTTTTTCCCCCTCTGTCCATCCCTGTTTCTTCACTAATAACAAATTTATTTCCCTTTGGGAAAGATATTAAGCTACAAAGGAATACTTAATGGATAGTAAAATTAACAAAGAAACTTTGGTGGTTTCAGAGAAGGGTTTCACAGTTAAGATTTGTTCTTGACAAGGAAACTTAGTTTCGGCTCAGCCAAGATTTTTCTGTTCTGAATAGTGTTTGGATGTAATTCACTTTATCTCCAGTGACCATACTTTTTCCTGGCTGCTAAAGCTGAGTAACCTGATTGATATTTTCTTTCTCTAGATATTTTGATAAATCAATCAGTTTTGAGTCAAGTCTAGTTGATTTGGGAACTCACATGGGTAAATGCCTTTGAAAATGCCTCTGGGGACCAAATTAAAATTGAAAAAAAAATTTTTTTGGTTTTGCTTGATATTTGTTATTTTTGTTATGTCAAAAAGCCCAGTTCAAATACCAGTGCATTGCAGATTAGACCTTTGCGTTTTATATGGGCAAAAATCACATAAGATACTCACACTTGAGGGGCAACAGCCAAAAGCAAAAACATTTCATGACTCACTATTAGTATTCTTGACTATTCATCTAAGAAAGACACATCCTTTCATTTTACATCTCTCTGGCCTGGATCTCTTAATGCTGAATTAAACACTTGAGGACAATCATATATCCTTTATTTTCAATTTTTAGAGAACAGCTCACAATTTGGCTTCTTAATACAAACAAGATCTTTTGTGATATAATTTAGTCACTTTGTGGGTGTTACAGAATGACTTTTGAATTAAAATCTCTGCCAGGATTATTCCAGTCATAAGCAGGTAGATATCTCAGTGTCACCTGCTGTCACCTGTGACATAATGTTCACAGCATGGCCCTTAGTTTCCAATCAGTATCTCTGGGATGTGTGGTAGAATCAATCACATGGGGAGGGTTTTTGGAATGCACATGCCTGTGTCCTACCCTAGATGCACTGCTTTAGAATGTTGGAGGTGGTAGCTGGGCAGGCACAATTTAGAAAACCTCTCAGTGTATTGTAATATACTCCATGGTAAAGAGACATTGACTATACCATATGACTGTACTGGATATTCTGAATGTGTGCCCCTGCAAGTAGCTCAGGGAAATTTCCACCTGTAAACCTTGAACCAGAGATAAGATATTTTTCATAAAAATTGCATTTTCTATACCGAATCAGATTTGACAGTATATTGGAATTCCCAAATTTTGTTAAGGGTAAATCTAGCACACTATTTAGTGTGTCTTGTATTTTAAGCACTACATTTGAATTTGGCCTTTGGTCGCTTGTTAATTCATGCAACAAGCATTATTTCAATCTTCTTCTTAAAACATTATTATCTTGTGTCCTCTGATGCTCTTCTTTTGTGGTCATCTTTCTGCTCTCAGCTCCTCAGACTCTCTTGATTGCTTCTCATCCTAAAACTGTAACGTTTGTTCAGATCAACTTCTTCTTGTTTTTCCCCTACACCATTACCTGTAATGATCTCACCCTTCCTCAAGTCTCTCTCTACCATCTGTATGTCAGTGATCCCCAGATTTTATCCTCAGCGTTCATCNTTTCAATCTTCTTCTTAAAACATTATTATCTTGTGTCCTCTGATGCTCTTCTTTTGTGGTCATCTTTCTGCTCTCAGCTCCTCAGACTCTCTTGATTGCTTCTCATCCTAAAACTTCTTCTTGTTTTTCCCCTACACCATTACCTGTAATGATCTCACCCTTCCTCAAGTCTCTCTCTACCATCTGTATGTCAGTGATCCCCAGATTTTATCCTCAGTGTTCATCTTCTTATTGTAGGTGGTGATTCATTGCAGTGGCTCAGTCATGAGTAAAGGGCAGATTGACAGCTGTCTCAGAAGAAGACAGGACTTTTCGTCAAATTCAGTGGTGCCTTATTAATGCATTCATGTCAGGNCCATAACGCCGGGATCACGCCCTGAGCTGAAGGCAGACGCTTAACCGCTGTGCCACCCAGGCGCCCCTCAGCGTTCATCTTCTTATTGTAGGTGGTGATTCATTGCAGTGGCTCAGTCATGAGTAAAGGGCAGATTGACGGCTGTCTCAGAAGAAGACAGGACTTTTCGTCAAATTCAGTGGTGCCTTATTAATGCATTCATGTCAGATACCTTCTCTAAAAGAATTACAAAAACCCCATAATTGCTTTATCAATTTCTCCATGTTTATAGCTCTTACCTTCTCATAATCTTATTCTGTATTGGTTTTCTAGGACTGCTTATAAGGAATTACCACTAAGTTGATGACTTAAACAGCAAAATTAATTTTTTTATAGTTCTGGATGCCAGGAGTCTAAAATCAAGCTGTTGGTAGGGCCATGCTCCCTCGGAAGGTCTAGGAAAGAATCCTTCAGTGCCTTTTCCTAGCTCCTGCTGGCTCCTCATATTCCATGGCATTTTGGGGGGTTATAGCTGCAGCGCTCCGGTCTCTGCCTCCATATACATGTGGCCTTTTCTCTGTGACTCTCTGTGGGTCCTCTCTTCTTCTTATAAGGATACACACCATTGGATTTAGGCCCACTGTAATCCACTATGACCTCCTCTTAATTATTTCTGCAGAAGAGCCTATTTCTAATGTTCTGAATGGACATGAAGTTTTGGGGAAAAAAAGTTTCATACACCAACCCAGTACCTAGAGGCTTATCCATACCAAGTTCCAGCATGAGAGACAGCTGTCGCCTAGAGCTACAGGGCAAAAGCTAGAAAATGACTGCCCAGTCTCTGCCACTTACATGTGTATGGCTTTGCTCTGTGCTTCAGTTTCCTCACGTATAAAGGAGATAATAGTGCCCACCTCCTGAAACTGTTGTAGAAATTAAAATATTTAATGTATGTAAGGTGCCTAGAGTAACGCCTAGCACATTTGAGCCATAACTGCTCTCAAGTCTTGTGTAATAGGCCTGTGAAGGTGCTTCGCAGAGAACTTAAACCGCCAGCTTCATTCCTCCTTCTCCCTCTTCCTGATCTTACGTCTTATTTAGCTGTTTCTCCTTCTCACCGCAGTCATTTGCGAGGTGTTGCAAGAGGGCTACAATAGAGCGGACAGCCTTTGCATACCTTCGGGGTCAGATGTGGCTCACCCCACTCAGAAGCCCCTGCACGGCTGAATGGCTAGAGATTGGGGGGCCCATTGTGCCTCCAGAAGCCTGTGGTTGCATGGGATCCCTGGAATGTTAATTAATTTCCATATTTCCCTTTAAGTCACTTCTGTAGCTGGAACAAAGCGTTTCTGAGCTGGTTCCCAAAGTGGCATTCTTGTTCACTAACACCCTCATAGAAAACTGTATACTTGAGGCTTTCTTGTCAGTTTGAAGAGCCTATAAAAGGCATTCGAGGTTCACAAGGCGAGTTGAAAATCTGCTCCCAGGTCTAGTGCTGGAGCTGTGGTGACATGGTCCCAGTAAAGACTCTGGGCTTACTTTAGACTGTGCCTTACAAGGCTGAGGTAGATTTATGGCAACTAAGGGGCCCTGAGATAAGGGATGGTACTCTCATCTTTCCTCTTGAGAATCCTCTGGCATCGTTAGAAGTGATTTCACTTCAAAGCATGCTTCTTTTCATACTATTCTCTGCAGTGTTTTTTTTTCTCCTAAAATTAAATGTACCAGGTATGTCAGGTGGTAGTAATGCTCGGAACTTACACTGGGACTCCAGATAACATTCACTGAAGGAAATCCAGGTCGTTTGAAATCTTTTCTGCCATTAGAGACCAGTGGCAACAAAAAAGAGACATAATCAAGCCAAATAATTTATACATGTAAGCTTGAGTATTCAATATAATTTGTAAATGTGTGTTGTTTAGATGTAAGTGCTAATTTCTATTGAAATTAGAGTATTTAAAATTTCGGATAATTCAGTTAAAAAGTTTATTGATGAAGAAGACAACTTATTAAACCGATTCATCGAGTACTTTGGCAATCACATATGCTATTCCCTGCTTTTTACCTCATTGACTTGTTTTTGGATATTTGATAATACTAGTTTATTCAAAACAGACTAGTTTCTTTGTACAGTGGGACGACCTGAGGAAAGCATTCATTCATTCATTAATGTGTATTTAGAGTGTGAATTTCACTGACTTGGTACCAGTCTCTGAGACTTGAACTTTTGCTTAATGAATCTAGAAGAGAGAATTGATGTGTAAACCATTAAATTACAATATAGTGTGAAAAGGGCAAGAGATGGCAATGATTAACTCCATCTAGGAATGAGGGTGGGGATAAGTTTGCTAAGAGGAGGTTACACCTGAGCCGTGTGTTGAAACATGAAGCTTGTTGGCTGATATGAACAAAGAATGTGCCATTCATTGTAAAATCTCATGGTGTGCTTAAGAACTACCGGCAATTTGGTTTTGCTAGAGTTTGCTGTGCATGGTTCAGTTTCTAAGAGCTGTGGTCTTTGGTGTAGTTTGTAGAAATTCAGAAAATTTCATTGATCTCATGATACTTACCAAAGCATTTGTAGAGATAACATAATATCAAATTATTTAATACTTGCACAAGTGAATGTAGATTAAGCCCTGATAACTGATATCTCAGTATTAGAGATTTGAAAGGTATTAGGTAATAATATAATCATAGCATTTTCATCCTCTCTTCAGTCTTCCCAGTATATCTACATACTAACTACTACATACTAATAATTACCATTAATAATCATAGCATTTTCATCCTCTCTTCAGTCCTCCCAGTATATCTACATACTAACGCATAACCATTAATAACGCATTACCATTACCACGGCTTACAGTGGCAATAACTCTCGATCTTGGGCAGTGGGAGGATTGACGGCCACATGAAGGGATATATTTGCCAAGGTCAGTCTGGTTCTTGTAACAAATAAATCTCCAAAGACAAATGGATTAACACTCTAGATATTTATTTCTAAGTACAGAGTCAGAGTTTTTGACTGGTAACAAGGTATTGGGTGGGAGGTTAGGTGGGAGGGAGTGGCTTGGCTCAGTTTAGTTGCTCAGGGATCTAGGCTGACAGATGCTTCAATCTTTTCAGCATGTGGCTTCCAAATTGGCATTGGGTTCTCCAGCCAAATGCCATGTGGGAGAAGTGAGAATGTGGAGAAACTCTATGGGATTTCTATCTACGTAAGCCCTGAAGTGATATACATGTCACATAAACGGCACGCTGCTCATGTTCCCTTGGTGAGACTCAGCCATAGGGCCCCACCTACACGCACAGGAGGATGGGGATCACTGCTTCTCAACACCTCAGTGCTATTGAAGATAACCACAAATCTTTGGTAGATAACCAATGGTCTCTGCAGCCATGACGTATTAAAATTTCTAAGGGATGTTAGAGGGTTTGGGAAAAATATGTAGCTCTAGAAAGCCCTGCAGGTGATTCTGGTATGTCCTATAAAGGCATTTTTCTCTTCTCACCTTATTCTAGTACCAGCCAAACAAACATCTTCCTATGCAGATAAGGATCCTGAAATTCAGTGAGGTTAAGTCTTAGAGTTGAATGTTAAATTTTGATTTAGTATTTCATGCACATCATTCTGATTTTGATTATTCTTTTTCTTTGGATTTTTCATTATGTGCATGCTTGTTTATTTATTTTCTTTCCCAGCCAATTTTCAAAGTCAATTTTCCTTAAAATTGTTCAGAAGTTTTACAAGTCTTGGAAAAATACATTGAAAAATATATATGGCTTTTGGGAGAGGTGCAAATCCTTGGATTCATGAGGATTTGATTCAGTTTTTTAATTTGAACATAGTTTTAGTTACAGTTAGTAAAGATTCCATTAGGTAATAATTTCCAAGTGGACAGTATACACATATTATTTAGCTCATAAGCAGAGATTGAGTGTGCTTTCTGTCCATTTCAGCAACAGATGCTTTACATTATTAAGTTATAGACTAACTTATCTAAGAGGCAGCAATGACTCTTAAGATTAATAACAACAGCAATAACAAAAAATTCTTGGAATGAGATGGAGAATTTCTGTCACTGCTGATAATTTTTTATTTTGAAAAATTCACTTCCTTTTGTTAGCGCTTACAAGGATTGGGATTATAGCAGTAAATGAGATTCATAGTACAATAGGTTTGAACCACAAGCTTCCAGTCCTTTTAGAACCATTTGATTTCAGGATGTAAACTTTGCTTTCTTAAGAGGTTCTGTTAGAGTGTTAAAGAGATGTGCCAATGTTATCTTATGTTCATTCTCACTAATTAGTTCCCTCCCTGTGTGTGTGTGTGTGTGTGTGTGCGCGCGTGCGCGTTTATACTGTGTTTCAGGTTCTGTGATAGGGTGTAGGTGGTGGGTACAAAGTGCTCTCATGGAGTTTATGTTTTAGTGTAGCTCTTTCTTTCTTTCTTTCTTTCTTTCTTTCTTTCTTTCTTTCTTTCTTTCTTTCTTTCTTTCTTTCTTTCCTTAGATTTTTATTTATTTATTCGACAGAGATAGAGACAGCCAGCGAGAGAGGGAACACAAGCAGGGGGAGTAGGAGAGGAAGAAGCAGGCTCATAGCGGAGGAGCCCAATGTGGGGCTTGATCCCATAACGCCGGGATCACGCCCTGAGCCGAAGGCAGACGCCCAACTGCTGTGCCACCCAGGCGCCCCAAGTGTAGCACTTTCAATAGAATTTTCTGTGATTTTGGAAGTGTGTATCTATATTGTTCAGTGTGGTAGCCACTAGGCACATGTGGCTACTGAGTATTTGAAATGCAGGTAGTGTAACTGAGAAACTGAATTCTTAATTTTACTTAATTACAATTAATCTAAGTTTAAATAGCTACATGTGTTGGCCCCTGGCTATTCTTATCAGACAGTTCAAATTTAGGGGAAGATATGTATTATTCAAACAATCACACCACAGAATGTAAAATTGCAATACCAGTACGTGGTATGAAGGAGACACATCTGATGCTTTCCGAGCTATGGAGATTTAGTTGACTTATACAGGCAGGTCATTAAAGGCTTAAGTTTGGATGATAGAGATGGAGAGAAGTGGACAAATTTGAAGGATGAGTATGTTATAAAATGGATGGGATCTAGTGTTTGGAAAAATGGTGTGAAGATACGTGGTTTCAAAATGATTTCTAGATTTTTTGCTTACACAACTGAAAATATGGAACTTATTCATTAAGATAGAGAATGCTGAAAAAGGACCAGGTTTGTGGGTGAAGCAAATGAGCTTAGTTTTGTAATACTGGGTTGAATATTTAGGTCTGAAACACAGAATAGAGGTTTGGGCTGGATGTATACATTTGGTAATTGAAGCTGTGAGCTTAATGGTAGATAAGCATGTAACAAAGAAGGATGGATGATGGATTCTGAGAGAATTGAGGAGTTAGTGAACTTGAGGTTCCAAAGAAGTCTAAGAATGGTCATCCCAGTTCAATAGTAGGCTTGGAGGAAAGAAGCTGATGGTTCCTTTAAGATGTTTGTATAAGTGATTCTCGAGATAAAACATTTGGGGATGACGATAATATTAAAGATCTGCCGATGGAAATGGATGACCAAAACAAGAGGTGGTGGTCATGGGGATTAAGGGAAAAAGAGACCATACAGATTATTTAAGGTGAAAACATATTTAATTCCATTTTGACTAAAAAAGCTGTCTAAAACTCTCATTAGGATTGTAAGGTGTTAACGTGTATTTCATAATGTGCATGTATTTAAGTAGTAATACATAACACTATATAAAACTCATTTGTTATGGTACATACTAGAGCTAATGATCACATAATATCTCTTAGGGAGGTTTTGATCATTTCAGTTGGAAGGCTTGCTGTTGAAGGTAACTGCAGAATAATTAGAGATAATTTACTCCGTTATTTAAAAAAATTTATGTGACCTCCTTAACCTTGACAGGTACCAATAATAAAATGCCTTGAATTTTGCATCTGTAGCTTTGAAGGTATTATTGTAAATTAAGTCACCTGTCCGTGCTTTGAATCTTTACAACTGAGTATTTGACCGTCCATCTTTCATTGACATTGACTGTTTTTAGCTGCCCTTTATTTTTTTCCTTCCATTTTATAATTAATTAAAACCACAACCTGGATAGAACATGAGTTATTTGAATCCTGCTTTGAAAAAAACCACTGAAGTTTTAATACCTTCAGGGAAATTGATAGTTACGAAACCATTTTGAATCACTGTCTCTGAACCAATTCTTACCCTTTCCCCCATAGGTCCAAAAAGTACACTGAAGTTGACCTTTCTAGTTTGGGCTAAGTTGTAAAATATAACTCTAAAATTATTTTTAAAATAATTTGAGTATAATTGTCCAGTTTGACAAAAGTTACCTCTTCTCTTGAGTCTAAATAAATATTTTTGAAATTAAGGCATATTTAATTAACATCATAAACATATTGGTGTAAAGAAATGATGTAAATGATAGTATAAAGAAAAATGCCAACTTTCAGTTATGATTTTATTTGATTATTTCTGTTATTTCATAGTTGCGTCTTGTTTATGTATAGGCACAGTTACACTTTATCATCTTATCAACTCCACAAATAATAACAAAAGAGGTTTTTTCAGTTAAAATTATTCTAGAATGAAAGATACTATTCTTTAATTTTGCTCAGATCTGTATTGAGAAAATTCTATTTAAATTATACAAATGTGTATGTATCGTAGTACATTAGTAAGAAAGTAAGTTCTTTATTCTTATGTGTAGCCTCATCTTAAATGGTGGATGTAGCAAGAGGGTAGTTTTATTCAGTATTATTCACAAAGAAATGCGACTTGTACCTTTAATATATTTAAACTTCATCACGAGCTTACCCTTTGCTAAATCCCGGGCTATTAAAACTATGTCCTTGCCCGGTAGTAGTATTTTAGCCTTTTCTGGATTAGCCACTTCTGCTTCACTGATTCTGTTTGGTGTAAAATACTCGATATTTTATTTTCTCTTAACCCTTCCCATGTTGCTCAGTCAANGTAAGTTCTTTATTCTTATGTGTAGCCTCATCTTAAATGGTGGATGTAGCAAGAGGGTAGTTTTATTCAGTATTATTCACAAAGAAATGCGACTTGTACCTTTAATATATTTAAACTTCATCACGAGCTTACCCTTTGCTAAATCCCGGGCTATTAAAACTATGTCCTTGCCCGGTAGTAGTATTTTAGCCTTTTCTGGATTAGCCACTTCTGCTTCACTGATTCTGTTTGGTGTAAAATACTCGATATTTTATTTTCTCTTAACCCTTCCCATGTTGCTCAGTCAAGTGACATCTATACCTGTCACAGGGAATTTATTTTTCCTGTGACAACGATTCCATTCAGTATTCTCTCCATCATCGTGAGTTCTTTGCTATTGGGAGCCGGATTTGATTTGAGTCTAGACATGTGTCTGTTGAGGGGTGACTGGTTCTTTCTGGACTTCTGGGTTGACATGTAGGTAAGAACCACTGAAGCAACTCAGGAACCGAATTCTGAATTTCATCTCCACTATTGAGTATTAGTTTTGAAGACCTCATATAAAGCAACACTTTATCCGGATCCTAGGCCCCTGCCAGCCCACCAACACTCTCAGCTGAATGGTGTACCTCTCAGTAGGACCCGCGGGAAGTTCTGAATCCCTGCCAGCCATGTCCAAACCATACATCCCAGTAGCATGGTCTTAAGTTTGTGTAACTGTCACCACCCTCTTCCAAGCTGCCTAAATATTCCCATGTGAAGTAAGGTTTGGAGTTGAACTGACAGTTGGTCTTCTCCTAGGGCAATTACTTTCACACTGCTATGCTAGTAACTGTAATAAGAAATGGATTTAAAACTAGTCCAGCATGATAGCAAAAGTTTCACAAACCAGCGCTTACCCTTGCTACTTGAGACACAACTTCCTCTTTTCTATATTATTCTAATAAATTTTTAATGCTACTTGTGACATGGTTAATGGATTTGTAACCTACTAATAGGTGTTCACCTGATGTTTAATAAACATGTGAGAGGCCTGCCGCCTTCCTCAGGTGCATGAGATGTGAGTCTCTCTCTAGGGAAGATTGCCTTATAACTAATTGGATGTTGTAACAGACACTTCTTTCCTTACCCACCACCAGCGTCTCCATCCAAAGGCTTAGGCCAAACAGTCTGATTTTGTGGGGGTCACTTAAATATGATCTTCTTACTCTCCGTCTGTCTTTTCTTCCCATACTCTCTTGTGGCTGAAAGGAGCAGCCTCCTTCCTTCTGTATGTTGGGGATTTCCTTTGTATCATAGGCTGAGCCATTTCTGTATTTTGATTAAACTCTATGATCCTGTCATCTAGCCCTTGATATGGGAGTGGAAATTACCAATACAAATAAGTTACTTTGATTTTCTAAAAATGTGACCCCCAGACCATGCATGATTAGGATCATGTTACTATGCTAGGAGATATTTTGAGTCATTTTTTTCTACTATGAAAAAAGTTGGTGAATAAAAGTTGGTACGGTACTGTTATTTTGCTGTCATATTCTATTCTTTCAAAGTAATTATCCTTCAATTGTTTATAAATACTAATGATTCTTTAAACTCTGTATTGGATTCTTGTGCCACTGGTGGGAAAAGTATGTTCTTGCAAATTTTCACTGTCATTGGGTTCAGAATTTCCAGAAGATTCTTCAAATGCAATTTTATATGAGGTTTAAAAACAGATGTGGTGGACTTAAGTATCTTATAACTTGAAGTTTGTACCTTTTGACTTCCTTCACCCACTCCCAATTCCCTGCCTTTGGCAATCACCAGTATATTTTCTGCATCTATGAGTTTGGATTTTATAAGTCTGGAATATAATGTACAGCATGGTGACTATAATTAACAATATTATATATTTGAAAGTTGATAAGAGAGTAGATCTTAGAAGTTCTCATGACAAGAAAAGAAGTTTGAGGGGCGCCTGGGTGGCACAGCGGTTGGGCGTCTGCCTTCGGCTCAGGGCGTGATCCCGGCGTTATGGGATCGAGTCCCACATCAGGCTCCTCTGCTATGAGCCTGCTTCTTCCTCTCCCACTCCCCCTGCTTATGTTCCCTCTCTCGCTGGCTGTCTCTATCTCTGTCAAATAAATAAATAAAATCTTTAAAAAAAAAAAAAAAGAAGTTTGAAACCCTCCGGTGGTCAGTGTTAACTGAACTTAATTGTGATAGTCATTTTGCAATATATGTATATATTAAATCATTATGTTGTACACCTAAAACTAATACACTTTATGTAAATTGTATCTCCATTAAAAACTGAATCATAAAACAAAACAAATCAGATATAGTTGGAACAGTGCAAAAAGAGGAAAAAAAGATGTTAATTGTGTTTTCTGTGTTAGTTAAAAGGCATTCTGACAAATTTCTCTAAATGTATCGATAAACTCCTCTTTCTAAAGAGCAGTTGTTTCAACTTTTTATAAATGTAAAATGTGACCCAGAGTTTTAAAGATTTTTATTGCTTTTTGATTACTTTTATTGAAATGCTTATTGTCTCTTGTTAAATAACTTCATTAATTATATAGCTAGGGCCTAGCTTCTCAACCATTTCCAGAAGAAGCCCCCAGTTTCCATTAAATAATTTTATGGGGGCTCCCCACATGTCAAATTTCACATAGCCGGCTGCATTGGCTTTTTATAAAGGACTTGGATGCAATGCCAAGGCCTCCCACTAATTGTTTTATGGGCTCAGTGTGGGATTTGCGTCCCTGACTGGGGAAGCCCCATGTTAAAGGACTGTGGGAGTACGGAGTTGTCAAGCATACCCAGAAAGAGCACTAAAAAAATCCTGGTTGGCTGTACTATTGTTGCCAAGGAGCATAAGCAGAACACAAAACATGCCAAATGCTGACTGATTTTAAACAGTGACCCCTGTTTCAGAGAATACTCACTTCATTACATTTTTGGGAGAAAAACAAATCACAATGGCTCCATAATTAATTTGAGTGCCCATGTCAGTTTGACACTGGTAAATTATTGTTTTCCAAGTGGTAAAAAAAAAAAAATACAACTAATTATTTTTATGTACTCTTTGAGGGGAGATAACTCATCATGGTTATCTGTGAACATTTAGTTTTGGAATAATGTGTTCAGAGTTTTGTGCTTCATTATCTTTTTTCCTCTAAAAGGGTTAAGGAATTGTGTTTTACCCCTGTTAACCATTAATTTACATATATCTACACTAAAAAAGTAACTTCCAAATTTTAAAGAATTGTAGTGGCAGAATTGAAATTCTTACCTCTTCGCCAGGCCCTGACATTGTTTTTTCTCAGTCTCAAGCAATCTGCTTGGCAGAACCTGTCTTTCCTCTAGAGGCTGAAACAAGATATTTTTGAAGTGCAGTATGACCTCAGAGAGTGCTGTTAGCTTGTTTAATGTTGACATGTGAACAGAATTATTAGCGCCACACTTCAATAGGCCTAGAGTAGAAATACAGTATTCTGCAGGAAGATAAATATTACCTGTCTCCTTGCAGATTGATAGTGTTAACTAAATGATATATTGAGATTTTTGTGAACTTTGAAATATCTTTTGGAAGTTGGTGAAGGAGAAAAATAAGTAGAGTTCCTTTTTAGTGACCAAAATATACTCATCTTAAAAAAAAAGTCCTATATTTCAAATAAACAATCTTAGATTAGCAATTCTTTAAGAAAAACATTTATAATTTTCTTTTGGTAAGCATGTTTCTTATATGTATCTCTAACAGATATTTCTTCTGTGTGTGGAATGTGTGTATGTGATACTTATATGCTATTCTGTCTTATTATTAATATAGTAGCAGTGTGTAATATATAGAGCAAACCACAAGTAAAACATTATGTATATTAAGAGCAAAATTAGTTCATTTCCACAGACTACAAAAAGTAATTTCAGTAGTCTCTTAATAGTCTTTTTTTTTTTTTTAAATACAGTTGTTATTTTTGTTTTTTCAAAGTTGGTGGTGAGATTGCAAATCTAAAGCAGAGAGGAACCCTTAATGGTAATTTCCACATCATTGTGACTCCAGGACATTTTTATCTCAACTTTAATGCCTGATTACCTTTCTCTGTAAAATAATTTTAGTCAGCCCGCTATTACTTTGTGAAAAATTATTCCTTAAAACCAGATTTTATGTCTGGGTAGCTCCTTGGTATGTCTTTATTTTGAATTAGAATCCACTTAATATTAATGCTCTATAAAACCAACCTTACTACTATAAATGTTAAGCTACCTCTACGACTTCCTCTCATGAGCTCGCAATTGTCATTTGTTATTTAGACACCAAATTATGCAATCTCTTAGCCATTGCCAACATTTCTTCTTTAGGTTGTACTCAAAGTTATCCTTTATTTTGAGTTTTGAAGGGCCAGTGGCAGAGAATAATTGTTACTGCTTCTGTGCTGCTGTTGGGATTCTCACATTCCAGTGGAACTCACATCAAAAGTGCTCTTTCATTGACTCCTTTTCTAATGTGCATCTCAACTGCTTATAACCACACAATATATCCTTGTGTATAAATCCATTTTACACAGCTTTTCTTCATCAGACACTTTAG
Organism: Ailuropoda melanoleuca; assembly: GCF_002007445.2. Classification (NCBI taxonomy): domain Eukaryota; kingdom Metazoa; phylum Chordata; class Mammalia; order Carnivora; family Ursidae; genus Ailuropoda; species Ailuropoda melanoleuca. The sequence goes on along the minus strand of NC_048228.1, from coordinate 34,076,224 downwards.
TTATAATTATTCTATCGAATATCCTTCTCTGCATTTATTATGTATGTGGTGGTAAAGTTGTAAAATGAAAAAGCAAGAAACAAAAAATATGCCAACTCAGTATTAGATTACATAATAGTGTTCTGAGTTATTTTTAATTAATATTAGTGTTTAGCATATATTTAATATTTTCTCATTTCCAAATGCACTTCATATTTTTTATCTGAATCCTTTAGCATTTGCATTGTTATTCCTAATTGCAGATGAGAATATTAAGTCTTAGGAGAGTTAAGAAACTATCCCATTGTACTAGAAATGAATTAATTGAATTAATAATCAAAAAACTTCCAACAAACAAAAGCCCAGAACAGATGGCTTCACAGGTGAGTTCTATGAAACACTTGAAGAAGAGTTAATACATATTCTTTTCAAACTATTCCAAAAAAGAGGAAAGAAAACTTCCAAATTCATTCTATCAGGCCAGCATTACCCTGATACTAAACCGACAAAGACAGTGGAAAAAAAGATAACTACGAGCAAATATCTCTGTTGAATATAGATGCAAAAATTCTCAACAAAATATTAGCAAACCAAATCCAAAAATACATTAAAAGATCATTTACCACAACCAAGTGGGATTTTTTCTAGGGGTGCAAGGGTGGTTCAGTATTTGCAAATCAAACAGCATGATACATCACTGTAACAAGAAAAAGGATAGAAAGCATATGATCATCTCAATAGATGCAGAAAAAGCGTTTGACAAAGTACAACATCCATTCATGATAAAAATTCTCAACAGGGGCACCTGGGTAGCTCAGTTGGTTAAACATCTACCTTCGGCTCTAGTCATGATCCCAGGGTCCTAGGACAGAGCCCCACATTGGGCTCCCTGCTCAGTGGAGAGCCTGCTTCTCCTTCTCCCTCTGCTGCTCCCTCTGCCTGTACTCTTTCTCTCTCTGCCAAATAAATAAATAAAATCTTAAACAATAACAACAACAAGAACCACCACCAAAAAACAACCTCTCAACAAAGTAGGTTTAGAGGGAGCATATCTCAACAAAATAAAGGCTGTATATGAAAAACCAGCTAACATAGTGGTGAAAAACTGAGGTCCTCACCACAGCAGTCAGACAGGCAAAAAGAAATAAAAGTCATACAGATTGGCAAGGAAGAAGTAAAACTTTCACTATGTGTAGATAACATCATTCTCTATGTAGAAAACACGAAAGACTCCACTAAAAAACTATTAGAACTTATAAATGAATTCAGTAAAGTCACAGGATACAAAGTTAATATACATAAATGTGTCCAAATCTATACACTAATAAGTAGCAGAAAGAGAAATTAAGAAAATAATCCCATTTACAGTTGCACCAAAAATAATAAAATACCTAGGAATAAACTTACCAAGGAGGTGAAAGTCCTTACTCTGAAACTATAAATCACTGATGAAAGAAATTGGAGACGACAGAAACAACTGGAAAGATATTCCAGGCTAATGGATTAGAAGAACCAATATTGTTAAAAATGACCATATTCCCTAAGACAATCTACAGACTTAATGCAATCCCTATCAAAATACCAACAACATTTTTCACAGAACTGGAATAAATAATCCTAAAATTTGTATGGAACCACAAAAGACCCTGAATAGCTAAAGCAGTCTTGAGAAAGAAGAAAAAAACTGGAGGTTGTCACAATCCCAGAATTTTGGGATGCACTCCAAAGCTGTAGTAATCAAAACGTTATGACACTGGTACAAAAATTGTCCCATAGATCAATGGAACAGAAGAGGGAGCCCAGAAATAAACTTATTCATATATGGTCAATAAGTCTATGATGAAGGATTAAGAATATACAATGGAAAAAAGAGTCTCTTCAACAAATTGTATTGGGAAAACTGGAGAGCTACATGCAAAAGAATGAAATTGGACCACTTTCTTACATCATACACAAAAAAAAAACCTGAAATGGATTAAGGACCTGAAATCCTAAAACTCCTAGAAGAAAACATAGGCAGTAATTTCTTTGACATTGGGCATAGAAACATTTTTCTAGACAGGTCTCCTCAGGCAAGGAAAATAAGCAAAATTAAGCTGTTGGGACTAGTTGTTCTTGATATTCTGGATGTCAGTCCTTAGTCAGATATGTTTTGTAAAAATATTCTCCCAGTCTGTGTCTTGCCTTTTATTTTTTAACTGTGTCTTTTCAGAAAAAGAAGTTATTTATCTTGATGGAATCCAATTTAATATTTTTAAAAATTTCATGCGTAGAACTCTTGGTCACCTAAGAAATCCTTTTCTACCCTAAGGTCACAAATAATTTTCCTATATTTTCTTCAAGAAGTTCTCCATGAGGCAGATAAAATAAATAATTGACCTTGACTAAAAACAAAACAAACAAACAAACAACAACAAAACCTCCAAAAACCCATTGGGACTACACCAAGATAAAACAAACAAACAACAACAAAAAAACCACTTTTGCACAACAGAGGAAACCATCAACAAATCAAAAAGACAACTTACTAAATGGGAGAAGTTATTTTCGAATGATATATCTGACAAGGGGTTAATATCCAAGATATATAAAGAACGTATACAACTCAACACCAAAAAAATCTGATTAAAAAGTGGGCAGAGGACCTGAAATGACATTTTTACAAAGAAGACCTACAGATGACCAACAGACACAGGAAAAGATGCAAATCAAAACTATGATGAGATATCACCTTCTACCTGTGAAAATGGCTAAAATATTAAAAAAAAAACAAGAAATAAGTGTTGGTGAGGATGTGGAGAAAAAGGAATCTCACACACTGCTGGTAGGAATGCAAATTGGTGTAGCCACTGTGAAAAAAAAGTATGGAAGTTCCTTAGAATATTAAAAATAGAAATACTAATGTTTACTACAGCCTTATTTGCAAAGCCAAGATGTGGAAGCAACCCAAGTGTTCATCCATAGATGAATGGGTAAAGAAGATCTGGTACTTACATACAATGGTCTGTTACTGAGCCATAAAAAAGAATGAGACCCTGCCATTTGCAACAACATGGATGGACGTGGAAGGTATAATGCTAAGTGAAATAAGTCCATTTTAGAAAGATAGATACCATATTATTTTACTCATATGTGGAATTTAAGAAACAAAACAAAAAAGACATACATAAACTCTTAAATAAAGAGAACTAGTGGTTGTCAAAGGGAAGAGGAGTAGGGGGATGGGTGAAGTAGGTAAAGGAGATTAAGATTATACTTATCTTGATGAGTATTGCATGATGTATTGAATTGTTAAATCTTTATATTGCACACCTGAAACTAATATAATACTATATGTTAATTATACTTCATAAATAGTTGGCTAGTATTGAAAAAAAATAATATTAAAGGAACTATTCCGTAGTTACGTAGCAAGAAAGCAGAATTGGGATATGGATGCAATAGGTTTATGTATTCTGAAATTTTATGTCTATGAAGGGAAGTATTGAAATAGAAGGGATTGTTTAGATATTCCAATTCACCTTTTGGTAATTGGTATCCGGTTTGCAGATACTACTCTAAGTAACTACTAATAATAGATGCCCAATAATTGTTGAATGGATTCCAAAACCCTCAATTCAAGTTCTGGCATTTCCACTGGATACTGATAAATGATTGAAACTTCTTGGACTTAAGTTTTTCAGATAGAAAAATAATGAATTTTCAGTGCCTGGGTGGCTCACTTGTTTGGGCGTCCAACTCTTGATTTCAGCTCAGTTTGTGATCTTGGAGTCATGAGATCTAGCCCTGCATCAGGCTCCACGCTCAATGGGGATTCTGCTTGAGATTTTCTCCTCCCTCTGCTCCAACTCCCGCTCACACACACTCTCTCTCAAATAAACAAATCTTTAAAAAAGACAAAGAAAAATAATGAATTTAGGTGTCAGAAAAACTGGATATCCACATCTGGAAGAATGAAATTGGACCCTTATCTTACACCATACACAAAAATCAACTCAAGATGGATTAAAGACTTATAACCCTGAAACTTTAAAACTCCTAGAAGAAAACGTAGGGGAAAATCTTCATGACATTAATCTTGACAGTGATTTCATGGATATGACACAAAATGCACAGGCATCCAAAAACAAAAATAAACAAGTGAGACTACATCAAACTGAAAGGTTTCTGCACAGCAAAGGAAACAGAGGTAAAAGATAACCTACAGAATGAGGGAAAATATGTGTAAGCTATATATCTGATAAGAGTTAATCTCCAGAGTATATGAAAACTTCTACAGCTCAATATCAAAAAACCCAATAACTCAATCAAAAAATGAGCTAAAGACTTGAATAGACATTTTCTAAAGAAGACATATAAATGGCCCAACGGGTATATGAAAAAACGCTCAATGCCATTAGTCATCAGGGAAGTGCAATTCAAGGATGTGGAGAAATTGGAAGCCTTGCATACTGTTGGTGGGAATGCACAATGGTACAGCTGCTATGGAAAGCTTCTCAAAAATTAAAAATAAAACTACATATGATCCAGCCATCTGACCTCTCAATTGAAATGAGGATCTCAAAGAGCTACGAGCACTCTCGTGTTCATTGCAGCACTACTCATAATTACCAAGATGTGGGAACAACTTGAATATCATGAAAAGATAAAGAAAATGTGGTTTCTATGTACAATGGAATACTATTCTGCCCTAAAAAAAGAAGGCAGTCCTGCAGTTTGTGACACCGTGGATGAACCTTGAGGACCTTACACTAAGTGAAAAAAGCTACTCACAGAAAGACGAATACGGCATGATTCTGCTTGCATGGGATATCTGAAATAGTTGAAGTCATAGACTCAAAGACTGGAATGGTGGCTGCCAGGGCTTGAGTAAAGAGAAATGGGGAGTAACCAGTCAGCAGGCATAAAGTTTCAGGGAAGCAGGGTGAATGAGCCCTAGAGCTCTCCTGGATAACACTGTGCCTGTCGTCAGCAATACTGTAGTGTACACTTAAGGTGTAAGAGGGTAGGTCTCCCGTGAAGTGTTTTTACCGCAGTAACTTACATTAAAAAAAAAGAATATGAACAAAAGAAGAATAACACATTTAGTTTCACTATTCTTTCAGACGCAAAGCTGTTTGTTCAAATGAAGTCTTTTTCCAGAAGCTATTTTTATAGAATAGATAAAATCAGACATTGTCTTCTTAGAGATATAACGGTGGGAGGAGGGAGTGGCTGTACAACTTCCTTGGCTCTTGGGGCATCTGGCTGCCTCGGTTGGTTGAGTCTCGGATTCTTGATCTCAGCTCAGGTCTTGATCTCAGGGTGGTGAGTCAAGCCTTGCGTTTGTCTCCACACCGGGTGTGGAGCCTACTTTAAAACAACAACAACAACAAAAAAAAAAAACTCAAAAATGTCCTTTGTTCTGTTTGTCCTTGGCCCTGAGCACTTTGAAATGCTCTAGGTAAGATGGTCTTTCAGCTCAAAGATAACTTGGGTTCTAAATCTCTTTTTTTAAAAAATATTTTTATTTATTAGAGAGCCAGCGAGAGAGAGAGAGAGAGAGCACAAGTGGGGCTACAGGAGGGGCAGAGGGCGAGGGACAAGCAGACTCCCCACTAACACGGATGCAGATGCCAGGGCTGGATCCCAGGACCCTGAGATCATGATTTGAACTGAAGTCAGATGCTTAACCGACTTGAGCCACCCAAGCACCTCAGGTCCTTAATCTGTTTGACCGTGGTCTTCTGAAAGGTCCGGCTCACACTTGGACTGGGTCTTAAGAAAATAGTATGGAACTAAACAACGTGAGGAATAAACCACTCCTGAGGGGGTCGCCGTCAGCACTCAGTTGTTTCCAGTTATCGTAGGATCCACTTTAAGGAAGTTATGTCTTCACTAGCATATGTCGTTTGGGGAAGTCTTTCACTTTTGGAAGAAATTCCTCTTCCTTCTGAGAATGATTTTCCTTTTCTACCCTGCCCTTAGGCTTTTAGAACACTTACTCGACACATCTACATTACTCTTAATTGGAATGGTAGTTACTTGTTACTTCTGGGACGAGCAAGGAAAGTTGCATTTTAAAAGTACTGAAATCACCCTATCATCTGAACTATGTCAGCTGATAATGTATAATGACTTCTTGTTCTTATAATTCTAGGCAAAACTTCCTGTACTTATAAATTGGAGAAAAATAATAATTTTTTTTACTTTATATTTTGCTTCTCAACATTATGGAATTTGGAGGAGGTGGGGAAGTATAAAAGCCTGTTGGGGGACCTGTGCCTCTACTGCCTTAATTTGAAATAGAGGCACTTTGTGGCGTTTTGCTTCTTTTCATGGTATACATATTCTTCTTTTCCACACCATAATCTCTCAGAACAGGGACTGTAAAACAGGGCAGAGGCAAAAGTGTGAAATACAGAATCAGAATGTGTCCCGGACTTGGTTGGTGGGGTGGACTATTTGGCTGCCTCCTCAGTATTCTTTTGCCACTTCTTCCGACAGCCTGTGATTTCCTTCTGAGTATCCACGAATTTCCAGGGAAGCTGACTCCACTTGCTGTATGTAAAAGTTCCAATCAAGACAATCAGCGCATTTCATCCTTCTGGCTCTAGTGATGTGTAGAGGTTGGGCAGGCGACCTAAGCCAGTTTAATCGAAGTGAATCACAGAGCTGTGGTTGAGCATTTTTGAACAACAGTACTATCTTCCTTGGTGATCTTGAGCAAAGGGAGTATTTAGCCTCAGTAATTGTTGCCTTCTATTTTGGAATAATGAGCTAAAATGATAGCATGGAGAAATGGGTGTTTGGTTATTTTATTGAACCATTGGATCAAGCCTGACTTGAAGACTATATTACTTCTTAACTTTCCAGTTATGGGAGTAAGTCTCCTCTATGTGTAAGTTTGTTTGAATAAATCATTGCCAGTGAATGAGTTTTGCCTGATATATCAAAGCCTTTGGTACTTTTACCTGGTCTTTCCTAATTTAGTTTACTTGCCTAGAACTAAAATCTCCTGCTTGCTTAGATCTTAGATTCCTAACCTATTAAATGAAGAGCTGTATTGGACAGTACAAAATATCTGTTGGATAACTTTTTCTCTCTGCTTCCAGGAAATGTAACTCATGTCTATTATATCAGAAATTTGTTGACCTCCCTCTTCCTATTTAACAAGATATATCCCACTACCATCCAGACTTGAGGAATATGGATCATTTAATACCATACATACAAGAGCAAAAATGGTATACTTTTAGTCAGTTTCACAGTCTGATTACCTCTCTCCTTTTTCACCCCCGAATTAATTTTTTCAGAGATGCAAGTTATGAGAAAGAGATGGACATAAGACTGATGAAGAGTGATTATTTTCCTACCAATTTCCCCGTTAAAACTGATAATTAAGAAATAACACATGACTACAGGGAAGCTAATAATTAATGATGCCAAAGATAAGTAATCTGACTTAGTATAAACCAATTAATTTTGTTGTGTTTTAAATAACATGCTGGCTTCCTAACCTTAGCCAGTTATGAGTTGTCAGTAGTTAAAATAATTATTTGAGAAGAGTTTCATGGATCAGTTCAAATCTTTGACCTAGTGTTAGAGAAACAACTCTGAGCAGATGCCTTAAAGATATGCTAAGTCCGTGTCACATTCACATGTAAGATTAACACAGAAGTGCTTCAAAACATGGGCATGGTACTGGGGGGATTTTAATGGGAGTCTGGATATTCATAAGGACTTTAACCATCTATTCAAAAAGATAAGCTAAAGAACCAAGTAGATATTTCAAGCTGAATGGGGTGCTGATGGTAGTTGTTTGGGGGTATGTGGTGGTGGGAAATAACTTTCATTGGATCGTGCCAAACAGCGACAGGCAGCAATCAGGGCTTTATAAGAATTCAGTGAATGGTAATTTGCAGCAATCCAATTTCATGTAGCAAAGATTACCTGTAAGGCACAAATTTCTTTTTCTTTATTTTTTTTTAAACGACAGCTTTGATATATGTGACTCAATGATGAATGACTTTGTGAAATACTATTTATAAAAAATAAGTGTGTTCCCCCAGATTGCACTGCAGGACATTTAATGCCTTTTTTTTTTTTTTTTCCCTGAACAGATGTTTCACAGATTTTGCAAATTTTCTATCAAACTCTTCTTGGTCTTCTCTGTAAAGAAAAATTACATGATTATATTTAGGTCTTATTTATATTGCTCTAATTTTTCTGTTATGCTTACTAGGGAGACTTTAGCAACAAGTTTTCCTGCATTCTGAAGTATTACTTAAATTCAAGATATTTAAATTTTATAATTTTTATTTAAGGCCAACCACAATATTGGCCTAGAGGAGTTTGCCCTGGAGTTCAGATGCATCTGCCATTTTGAATGGATGCTCCAGGGACCTGTCTTATTTTGTTTCTCTCAAGAACACCTTGTTAAATTTGGTGATCAGGTCCAAAGTCAGCAATGCATGCTGAGTTTCATGAGTTATTTGGCTATACATTGGGTTGCATTTTTTTTTTTAAGCTGTCACTATTTTCATTGAATCTTATAGTGTTATATTGATTTATAGTTCGTGTGTGTGTATGTGTGTGTGTTGTGGCTACATTTGCTTTTTGCAGTTAAAAAATAGTTTAAAATAGTACCTTTGAATGTGTTCATAAGGTGAAAATCTAGTAGATAAAATTCAGAAAACAGATGACCTCAAATTAACTTGTGTGTTGGCTTTTAAAAAGCATGTTTAATTTAAAGCATTTCATTTTATTTTCAAACTTAAAAGGGTAATTATTCTCCCTGTGGTAGAATAATAGGAGATATTTTTTAAAAGAGATTTCCTGTCTCAAAGTCGACCTAATATTTACTTTCTTTGCTTGAAAGTTATTTGCATGTAATCCATTCATTTAAAGTTCTTAAGTTTCACTGATAATAACTGGTAAAATTGGATGATCTGCACCCAGTCAACCCAAGTAACAGGCTTTATACACGAGAAAAGGACAGTAGGAGCTCTAGTGGACAGACCAGTTTATTCATTTCTCCTGGGTCACCGATTAATTAATTTGCCTTCAAATGTGCATTAATGCATTAATATTCGCAATTAAATTCAGCAAATACTGACAAGTGTTATTACGATAGATCATTAGCTGCCTCTGGATAAGAAGAAGTTGTGGAACATTTCTTGTTTCTCAGGGAGCCAGTGGTTCACTAATGACATAACACAAAAACAAAAATAAACAATATTCAAGATGTGCTTAGAAACTGTAAGAGATACAGACATTCTGTGAGGGCTAATGGAACGGCTCAGTCAGAGGTGGGATGGGGAAAAATAAAATCATTATAAAGGATCTGATGTTGGAGATTATTACTGAAGCATCAAGCAGTCTTTTTGGTGTGAGGAGATGGGGCGCAGGGGCATTCAGTGGGCAGAAATGGCAGGAGTAAAGATAGGGAGGTAAGACCATGGGAAGTGGCAGAGAGGTTAAGTTTCGGAATAGTAAGCCTTAAAGAGGTTGTGTGTGAAGAAAACTGCTGTGTCATGGGTCTTAAATGCCAGCAGTTAGAATTCTACTTCAGAAGAACCGGAATGCATCTGGAAGTTGTGCAGATAGTAAAGGGCGGACGAACTGCACCCTGGCAGAAGTAAAGGAAAGAAAGACACAAATTCCTGGCACGTTGGCTCCGTGGAATCCATTGTATTTGGCAACTATTTATATATCGAGGATGAGGGAGACTGGCATGAAGGATAACTCCAAAGTTTTGAGGCTGTGTGTCTCTGGAATGTTGGTTATTTGATTAACAGAAATTGGGAAGTCAGAAGAAGGAGCTGTTTGTGGAGAGAAAACAGAGGAATTAGATAAAATGGACTTCAGGTGTGCTTTATTCCCATAGCCTTAGCAGGAAAACGGCTCATCTGAGACGAAATGTGGTGTCTGTGTGTATGTATTTGCAAGTCATTCATTATATTGGTATGCGAAGTTCTTCTATAAATTTCTTAGATGTAGAGTTAATATGCAAAAACCTGTATTATGCAAGATGGAAGACCAATTACATTTTAATCTTGGTAAGCTAAAAACAATTCAAAGAATTGAGATCACAATCTAATTTCTGATTGATTCTTCTAAGACAACAGGGGTGGGTCCACCTCTTGCTGTGCTGTCAAGCAAACGAAGTGAAAGGCCTGAACTGTTTTCTAGAAGTCCCTGAAAAGGACAAGAGGAAAATATTGTTTGATTAGATGCTGTGTAAATAAACAGCTGCCTTTTTTTTTTTTTTTTTTTTGCCTTAGATGTTAAAACATGTTTAGGAAGATGTGTAAAAACAGGTCTTTGCCTTTGCTTTTTGTTCTTTGGTTCATACCAGACATTTTACCTGCTTATGTCTTTTTAAACATTTTTCTGTACTAGTGTTCTTTGAAAATGATAACACGCAATTCTTTAATTTTTATAAACCCCTAGAATTCATTAAAATACTTAATAGGTGATATAAGGAAACAGTAGAACTCAAAAAATTTTCCCTGTATTGCAATTAATATTTAATAATAATCAATTGAACAATGAATTGATGTATCTTTATTAAGTCACACAAAATCTATGGCATAATCTAGTTTGATGCTGTATTTCTATTTTATAAGGTTTATACTTGATGTATTTTCCAAATATTTTGGATAGAGATAAAGATTTTATTTATTACCTTTAGTTTCATTAAAAAAAAAACCCAAAATTATTTGCGGCACAATGTTTGAATAGTTTTTATCACACATACACTGAAAACCAGCCAAAGCCAGTGCTGCCTAATAATTTCAGCTTCCTTAGACTGAGGAACACGAGACTTGGCTGAGATAATGATTTAACAGATTCCTAAATGCTTTACTACAGAGAGTGTCCCAGAGTGCTTCCCTTACTTCCCATGGAGGTGTCAGTTGTAGTCAAAGCCATCATTAAACATTTATTTAGTATTGCTTTGGTGGTACTGTGGCATATTTTAAAGCCTTGGACAGGGTGACATGCCGTCGAGAAAAGCATATTAGAAACAGTTGGAAGGCTGACTATGTGCCAGCAGCACTGCTAGAACTCTCTTCTCTGTTCTCCCATCAGGTTTGCTCCTCAGTGACCTCTGTATCTCTTAATGGTCATCTCACTGCTGAAACTGTTAGCAAAGGTCACAAATTAGCTCTTTTCCACAAAATCTGTTGGACTTTTTTGAGTACTTTTGCTGTATCTCAGGAACACTTGCCGCGGAGGTGTTCCCTTCTCAGAACTGTTCTCTGCACTCTCCTAACCCACGTCTTCCCCCCTTTGCTGTGCTCCTCAGTTTCTTTTGCAGGTTTCTCCACTTCCTCGATCTCCCCTGTGGGTGCTCTCAGGAGGTTAGACGGGGGCGTTCTTTCTGGCTCTCTCCTGGTTCACTGCCTCCAATTTCATGACTTCATTGACCAGTCCTGAAATACTGATCATTCTCCTAGCTAGTGTCCCCCAAGCAGGTCTCTCCTCACCATACCAGACCCTCTTCTGTGATTTCTGCACATCTCTACTTGGAATGTAAACAGAAGCTCGGAGTTTGACATGCCCCAGGTCCTAAACCAAACACATCTTCCCTTCCCCTACCAGACTGGCTTCTCTTTCTGTGTTCTCTATATTAGTAAACTTCAGTATTATTTTCCCCATTGCCAAAACTAGAAACTGAGAAATTGTCCATGATTTACCTTGACTGCTGTCTGTTTTCTCAACTCAGTTTTTAAATCCTGCCAGTGCTTTCTCCTTGAAACTTCTCAAGTATGTTCGCCATTCTTTTTTTTTCCCCTCAAGGTTTTATTTATTTATTTTAGAGAGAGAGAGGGAGAGCATGGGTGTACATGTGGTAGAGTGGGGGAGGAGCAGAAGGAGAGGGAGAGAATCCCAAGTAGACTCTGTGCTCAGCGCAGGGCCGGACGGTGAGGGCGGGGGTTCCATCCCAGGACCCTAAGATCATTACCTGAGCCAAAATCAGGAGTTGGGCGCTTAACTGATTAGGCTTCAAGGTGCCCCAAGTATGTTCACCATTCTTTATTTTGATTACTACAGCCTTAGTTTAGGACCTGAATCACCATATGATCTCTTAACTGGTCTCCCTGCAACCAGTTTTGCTCCTTCATTCTAGGCTCTGTTTATAATCACAGTGACTTTTCCAAAATTAATTTTTTTTAAATGGTTCCTCAGAATGAAGTACAAAGTCCTTGGTGCGGTATAGGAGACATGTGAATATGTGGTGCTGCTTAAATCCTCACATCTTCTCTTTCATCGCGTGTTTTGTGATTAATTCCCAACAGCCTTTCAAACCTAGCTGAAGCTTCCATAAAGCACAGCTCTGCCCTTTTCCCGGCTCTCCTAGGTGAGCTCCGCTACTTCTTTGTGCTCCTGTGACCCACTGTGTTGAACTAAGGCAATGCATTGCAACAATTTGTTTTCTCATTCTTTGTTATTTTATTATTTAGTATATGTGGATAAGGAACTATGACATTTTTATGCATATATTTTTACTTATAAGCTTACTTATAAGTATTTAGCATATAACTAGCATACAGTGGGAATGTTGAATTAATTAATGAGTAACCAAACTAAGATCAATAAACCTACGTTCTATCTCAAGTGGATCATTTTACAGTGAGAAGATTTACAAGTACCAATGATTTTAAAAAGCCATCAACAAACAATAACAATAGGGTGTGATATGAGCTATTAAAATTCATGTTTTCAAGTAGGAAGTGATTAAATGGTAATATCTCAAGGGACTGTCTCTTGAGAATATATAATAGAATTATAGAGAAATTGTCATGGCATTTAATTGTGTTTCTTTGAAATGAAGTCTTACTGTACCACTTAAGGCACTCAGAGTACTTTAAAAAACATTTTTATTGACTCTTTAAAACTTTACCCTGTCTTCTGTTTTGTCAGTTTTATGAGGACTCGACAAAAGTGAGGCAGGATGTATTAAATTTCTGGACATCTATCTGGCTAGCTAGGAGACATGAGGATCATTGCATATGTTTTCCTTTCTGAAATTACTATAGTTTCTATTATCTAACAAGATTGCACATGATTCTGGTCTCTGGCTTTATGCTTTGTAATGAATTCACTAATTACAAGAAATAGAATTTTTTTTCTCTGTCTAAAACAATTTTAGAAGACTTTATATATTTTTAAGTACTGGGGCCTGTTATTTTTATGAACACTCAGATTTCGAAAAGCCATTGTGACATGATTTTTCTGATAATAATGGAGCAAGATATTGTTGAAAAAAATTAGTGACCCCTTCTGATTTTTAAAAGTTATAAATGAGTACACGTCAGAGACTTTTATATTGCTGGGAAGAGTCCACACTGAATATTAGCTCTGTGATTACAAGGGCAGTTTCTGTTTAATTTGTGTTCGAGTCATGTTTCTTGGGGTTCTAGAATTCTGAAGGTTGTGTAAAGAGCTCTGTGGGGAAGCTGAGGAGTACTGGGCTGGCTGTTGGGGAAGCTCTGTAGCCTTTTCTTGCATCTTCCACACTTCTGTCACATTAGCTGCTTTGATCTGTTACCTGTTGGAGTATTTTTAAAAGGATATATTTAAGGGAGAAAATATTTCTAAAATACCTTGAACACCATTGGTTCACTCGAGGCAGATGTTCAAGGAAGTCCCTTGTTGACCATCGAGAAAACCCACAAAAACAGAAAGTGTGCGGCATTTCTTTCACTAACCACTCTTTCCATGTGTTACCCACAGTGACCATTCTCAAAGACATTGGGGCAAAGCTGTACATTTAAAAGAGCTAGACAAGCAGAGCGTTCTGTCTCATCTGTTTTCCATCAAAGACTTTCAGTCACCACATGGTATTTCCATTGTGTGGTCATTAGAACCTGTGAACCAGGCAGGGCCTGACTCGGTTTGGGGGGAGTGTGAGTTGGAAATTTGGGGGATAGTAGGAAACAGAATTGTATGGCTTCTTAAGAGCAGGGAGAGGGTTGCTGATCTTGCCAGTGTCATGGTGTTCACATCATAATGCTAAGTACTCTCATGCCAGGAAACTGGGGGATCAGGTCAGAGTTTTATAGATTTTGGCCAAAGTCTGTTCCAAGGGAAAAGTAAATGTTTAAAGGTGTTGACCATTGACCTAACTTACTCTTTCATTCTTTTGGTCCCTTATTTGTCTCCCCTGCCCCAAAGAGGGTTATCCTAGGTGCGAAATCCAGGTCACTACCATAGTAACCACACAAATAGAGCACAAAGGAGTGCTATTTGCTTTAATTTTGTGCTGGAAGAAGGAAAGCTACCCCTGGAGGTGCTTATAGGTGGAGGAGACAATGGTACAAAAACATGTCTGTAAGAGATGGGCTGGAAAGGACTTTGCCCATAAAACAATCTGTGTCATAAGGGAGTAGAATCAAGGGAGGAACTGCATCTTTTTAAACACTTTAAAAAGTTGGCAGTGTTGATTCAAAATGCTATTTAAAAAAACTTTCAAAATGACATTTTTTGGGGAAAGTATAACTGTCAATTTGAAGGATGGGATTCTTTTCAGCAGAGCTTATAAAAATATCCATTGCCATGTGTGAAGCAGGTTAGGGCAGTTTATCATAAATAGATGAGTTTGTCAAATACATACACACACACCCTGTTTTGGGCCCCAGAGGAAAAATTCCAGGGCCATCAATAAAGAAATATTGTGCATTCTTATAACACATTTTACAGATAAGTAGACATTTTATTAATACCCATATTAGGAGGAAGCAGCAATTTAAGAAAAGAGATTAGTCAGACCCAGAGCAAAAAGAGTTTTGGAGGTTATCATGATTTGCTGGATTCGATTAGAGTTAGGGGTCTTAGCAAATGGTTGATGGGAACGTTGCTCATAAGGGTCTGACTCATCCTTTCTTCTGCTGATGATTATACAAGGAGCGTTATCTCTGGTAGTGAAAACCTCACTTAGCTCAAACTATTATAGTAGCTCCAGTAGTTTCATTTCTAGTTAGAAAAGCAGTATTTGTTCACAATTAGAATTGTGTTTAGTTCTACAACCCAAGGATAACCTCTGTGGACACTTGGGTATATCTTTTTTTTATGAATGTGCATATTATATATCAAAGATGTCTATATGATACATTTTTATATAATGCACATATATATAAATTGGAATCAAACTGTTCAAATGGTTTTGTAACTGCATTTTTATTTCATCCATTAAACAATTCTTCATTGTGTGCCTGACATAATCTAGGGATTTTTCTATCTTGTTATATATGCCTTGAAAGCATGACATTTAATGACTTCGCATTCCATTATATCATAATTTATTTAACTCCTTATTGGAAATTTATAGTTTTCATTTTTTTGCTATTATAAATAATGTTAGATAATTATCTTTTTACCTCTCTCTTTTTGTTTCAATATATCTGATTATTTCCTGAAGAAAAAAATCCAAGAAATATAATTGTATTATAATAATCCTCAATTTAGGGGCACCTGGGTGGCTCAGTTGGTTAAGCGTCTGCCTTTGGCTCAAGTCATGATCCCAGGGTCCTGGGATGGAGCCCTGCATTGGGAAGCCCAGTTCTCCCCTTCTCTCTCTCCCTCTGCTCCTCCCCCTGCTCATGCTCTCTCTCTCTCTCTCTCCCCCTCTCTCTCAAATAAAATCTTAAAAAATTTTTCAAAAATCCTCAATTTAATGCACTGTATTTGGGGAAAATTTGATAAACTTAAGTTTTTACAGAGCCCAAACAATAGGATATTCAGGAGAACCTGAAAGACGTAAGTCACTGTGATTGTTTTTTCAGTAATCCAGCATTCTGAACGGATTCTAAATGGCCTGGGCTTTACCATCACTTCGGTGTAGGTATTTCAGGGTTCTAACCTGGTGCAGTCACCAATGTGTAGCAGATATGTGTTATGACAGATAATGTGTAAACTAAGTTATTCATTTCTCATTACTGTTCTCAGAGATGTCTGAGACAATCTCAATACCTAATACTTATGAATAAAACAGCTTTTAGAGCCTCAGATCTTACATACTTCTGGGTCATTGATGCTATAAAAACATTCCACTGTGCCATGACCCTACCGAACAAAAGGAAAGGAAAAATTTCAGAGAAAAGAAAATTCCTACACAATGCATTGGGATTCTATTGTTTTATATGATCAACTGATTTTGCTTTTACGGAATGTAAAACTATGTGTGGTATGTGGCCCTTTTAGATACACCTTGCAGTAGCTAATGGTTACAAGGTGAAAAAACCAGATAGTTTTCCTTCTCCTCTGGCCCTTTCCTTTCCCCCCCTCTGTGTGCACATGCACACACATACTCCCATGCTTGTGTTTTCAAATATGGGATTTGGTTCATTTCAATCATTCGTAGCATCTACACGTATGTAGTCATGTTTAATCTTCTTGTGAAATTCTTCGGAGATTCGTCATATGAAATCATTGGTTTCTCTTTAGTGCTAAGTCATAGCAAATTATCATCTTTGTAGGTTGATTTTGTAGAGTGTTAAACGCTATTTTAGTTTCCCTAGATATGAAGCCATTTATTTTTCTCCTAATCACTTAAAATAGCAAGAACTAATCAACTGGAGTTTTTCTCCTTTTTATGAATACACCAATCTACTCCTGACTCACGTGCATGTTTCTGCCTTTAGGTCAGTGGGAACTTTTCCCAGCATGTTTTCTTTTTCCCTTTCATTCCTAGTTTCTCTCAGGAACAAATGGCCGCATAGTTAGGCATGAGAAACTTGTTGCTGAAGGTGCTAACCTAAACATTAGTGCCAGGATACGACGGAGACTTAATAGACTAATTAATTTGTCTCCTGCACCCCTGACCTGGGAATTACGTACAATGGGCTATACTTATGGAACCAGAGTCTGGGATACAAAGTAGAGAAAATGCAAGTTTTGTGTGCTTTATATGTCAACGTGCAATTAGTACAGCGTTATTTTAGAAAATAGATTTTGAAAATGGAACTTTATTCTATCACGTGTTTTACAAATAGGATGCTACAAGATTCTGTGTACCTGTTTCAGTTTTCTTCTTTTACATTTTATAGTAGTACTAACACAGCCCTCACAATTATTTGATCCAAGTATGCTGATGACCTTCAGAGGAGCCCAATTTTGTATAGAAGACCGCAGTTTCTGTATTATCTGTTCTAATGTAGTATGTTCTCATAACAACCACAGTGACTCTTAGAAAAAAATTGGAACTTGCAACTTGAATGACATTTTATAAAGTGTTTGCATTATGAATTCCCGACTATGGTAGTCATTCTCCTTTCAGTAAGAAGCTTAGTTTTATTTCCTCTTATATTTCTTTTCTTGCTTCTCCTTCATTTTAAAGACAGATTCCATATATTTCAGGAGCAGTTAACATTTGACTGTCAGTGAATTCGTGGCAGTGGATAGAAGCCGAATGGAGGCTGTTCATATTTGCTTGTCCGTGTTCGGGTTATGCACCTCCCTGGATCTTATGAGCTCACAGAGGTACCAAATAAGCTCTTTCCTGTTAGGATTTTATTTAGAACAGAGTTTTCATATTTGGTAGTTTGTGGATTTGGAAGCATTCACTAGACCTCCAAATGTCCGTTGAGCGCATGGCAGGCGGGCTTCCGGGCACTGCTGAAGAAGTGGCGACGAGACTGATGGCTGCCGGCTCCGGCTCCGCGGAGGCTTCTGGTCCAGTAGCGGAAGTCACCCGCAAAGTAAGCGCAGAGAGTAATAATGCAACTCAAGACAAGGCTCTTTGTTATGCGCACGGTGGGACAAGGTAAGAGGCTAGAGAGTGAGCGGAATGTGTGTGAGAGGCCATATTAGCCAGAGTATTTAGGGACTGGCTTTCAAGGAGGCTCTTCCAGCTGAGCACTAAATGGTGAGATGGCAGCCTGTGAGTAGATGCTGTTCTCCTTGAGTTATTGGCAGTCATTTCCCAGAAGGAACATGCAAGATTTCTTAGTCTTCTCAGTATAGGCACAATGTGTGGACATAGCAGATCCTCAGAGGATATTACCAGGACCAACAGAATAAATAGATATTGGCATATGATTTAGGAGGAAAATGCTTTACCCTTCTAAAGCTATGTTGCCTCCAGGAGTGGAGTGAAAGATTTAGCTTTTATGTGCTTTTTTTTTTTTTCTTTTCTGTTTTTAAAATGTAATGTGAGCCTCACGTTGAATTTTTTTTCTTGAAGTTATTTTTTATTTCTTTCATTTTATAAATTTCAAAGCGGTCAAGTGAGTGAATGTATCTGAAGTGGATGTACCTTGTATAAATCATCAGGGGAATTGTATACTACAAATATCAGCAGCATATTTATCTGGTTGGTAATTCTAAAGCAAGTCAGATTTGCCATGGTAGTATACCTCATAGAAATTAAATAATTGATATTAAGGGAAAAACCGTAAAATGATGTTGTGTGTCAAGTTACATGGAGGCAGTTCAGCATATGTCTAACCAGGTCACATAAAGGTTAGTTAAAGTGTTAAAGCAGCAATTCGAATTCCTGGAGGGGGTGGAGGAGACGGTACTAGGGAAGGCATGAAGTCAAATGGTGTCGAGGCCAAACAGAAAGAAGTGAATGCAGACTTTATTTAATTCCTTTAGGTGAATTTTATTTGTACCCATTTTCAAAGGAAAACCTGACGAGCAGGTCTGTTTGCAGCCCCTTCACTTTGACAGGTTGGGGGTGGGCAGGGGAGATGGAATTCTGTTATCTCTGAACACAGTGGTTGAAAGACATTCCAAGATCAGTAGGTAGATAAACATGGTTTCCAGTTTAGGCTTTAAAATATTAATCTTGACCTGTTTCTTCTTGTTTATACATTGAGAACTGCCGTTTTAAAGATAGAAGAAATATTTAATTTATTCCTGAACTAAGAATGGGTTTGGGGGCGCCTGGGTAGCACTGGGGCGCCTGGGTAGCGCAGTCGTTAAGCGTCTGCCTTGGCTCAGGGCGTGATCCCGGCGTTCTGGGATCGAGTCCCACATCAGGCTCTTCCGCTATGAGCCTGCTTCTTCCTCTCCCACTCCCCTGCTGTGTTCCCTCTCTCACTGGCTATCTCTCTGTCAAATAAATAAATAAAATCTTTAAAAAAAAAAAAAAAAGAATGGGTTTGACTTTCAGTAAAGATTCATGTCAAGTACGGCTGTTACTCAGAGTCCTATCCTTGGTCCTCGCCTCTTCTCATTCACTCTGTTTTCATCTATACCTATGCTTTCAATCTTCATGGTTCCATTCCCTACATCCCTTAGCTCAAATCTCATCGTTTCCCAGTTACACTCTAAAATAGCTTCCTAACATCTGTCCATTGTTTCTCCTTTCCAGACTGTCGACCGTTTCATTAGCAGAAGCGTTATCTGATGCTACCATTCTCTATTCAGGGACCCCCAGTACCTCCAGCATTATGTCCAGTGGCTTATTGGGCCCTTCAAATGCCATCAAGTTCTTGCCTGCCATTCTAGCTTTGTCACTAGTCACTACCCTTTCTCTACCTATACTTAGAGCCTATGAGTTTCCTAGAGCTCCCCAGTTCATCTGCTTGCTTATTCATTCATGATTCCATTCCTTTGTACTTGCCCTTTCTTCTTTCTTGAATGCCGTTCCTACCTCTTCTCTTGTTTAATAGGCAAATTTTTTCTATCTTTGTGATTCTATTTAAAGGATATATCTCCTTTCCTGTGCTACTTTCCCTGGCAGAGCTAGGTACTTCCTTTCTGTCCTTTCCACAATACCTTGATTATGTCTCTGATCTGATTCTCAGTTTACACCTTAAAATGCTTTTATGACTCTCTTATAATGCTCTGTAAACCGATCATACACAGATAATGTCTTCTGTTTTCCTTTTATCCCCAGCCCTCAGCACATTCACTGGTAGGTATTGAATTGTCATGCGGTGAATGAATAAGTAAGTTGATACCTGCTCAGTGTTTTAGCACTATGCTACTTATAGTAGAAAACAATTATAAAAATATGATTTAGTTCTTGTCCTCAGTAAGGTTGTGATTTTATTTGGTGTACAAAGACTTAAGGAATACATTAAATAATTAGAGAACACAAGAGAGCATAGTATACAAATGAATTATTTGTATTTTAAAAGTTTAATATTTATATATGTACATACACACATGTCATGGGTAGGCAAAGAGCAGGGATGGGGTTTAAGTTATGAGATGACTTCTTGGGCTAGATAAGAGTTTCATGGGACAGTGAGCGAGCTGAGGTTGGAAATGACACCTGAAGCATGAGCAACGTTGTGGTTATTGGATTGGTGAGTCCTTCTCCTGTGCATGTTTTGCCTTGCTTATTTTTAAGAAGTCTTAATTTATATAGGTTTAGTATAAAGGCAAATGATCATTTTTGTTTGTGAAGGGCCAAATATCAAATAGGAGAAATGAGAGCAAGGAATGAAAGCTGAGGTGTATGTGTTGGAAAGAGATAAATCCATATACAGTGAAATCTGGACTGAATAATTAAATCTTAAGTACAGACGCCCTGGAATAAAGTGGGATGATTGATGGTTAGAAGAACTTTACTGTGAGAGTAAGGGAAGACCTCTTTTTGGCTGGGCTTGAAACAGTAGTTGTAAACAGTATTTACTGGGATCAAAGATGTTATGGCTAATACATTGTTCACCCTCATGAGGGAAATGAAAAGAAAACCAGAAATAAAAACAAAACCAAACAAACCCAGATTCATTAGTTTTCAGAGCAACAGTACGAAAAGGTTTAAATTAAACTGGGCAGGACCATTTGATAGAAGAGAAAACGGTGAGCATGTGCGGAAGCATGTGGTTAGGAAGTCTACAGAGGCTGGATCACAGCCCAGATATGCAGCTCTCCATTTCTCCCTTGCGCATCAGTTCCCTGAGTGCGCTGAAGACCATGCTGACCCCTCCTAGGATAGGTGAGGCAGGAAGAACATAGGGAGCTCACAGTCATGTCACTCCCTTCAGGGCTTCAGATGCCTTGCTGGTCAGCTTCTCTGCAGTTTCCATAGTCATCTTATGTGCGTTCTATAGATGATGTCCAGAGTTTTTAGCTGCACTAGCAGGACACATAGGAAGATGTACTTATATTCCATCTTAGTCCACGATTACTTAGATTTTTAAAATTCCCTCTCAGGTCCTTGGAATTTAGGATTGGAGCATGGGGAGTTGATGCTTTTCAAATTCAGGGAGATAGAACTTCAAGACGTTGTGGATTCTGAGACACCAAGGAAAAGAATGGTAATAATCGCTACATTTTTCATATACAAAACCATCTCTGAAAGCATATTAGAATTTTAGGAATACGCAATTTCTGTGACAACCCTCCATAGAAGGGAAGCTAGGGCAAAGTGAGGTTTGTGAGCTTTGCCCAAGATCCCAATCTGATTGCATAATTCGAACTTTCAATTACTGTGTCCCTTCTGCCACTTGACAAATAAAATACTTTTATAGGGCTTTGACACTGCACATTGGGAATCACCAACTTTCAGCAAAGGATTAAGGAAATTGGTGATGGAACTGAATGTTTGAAGTGATAGATTCTTTTTTTTTTTTTTGAAGTGATAGATTCTTAAGAGAATTTTGTATGTAAGCCAGAAAGAACTACAACTAGAAATTTAAATTTTTCCCACATTGCTTTTTTTTTTTTACTCTGGAATTTGTTTTACAGTTTCTGTAATTACGGAGTAACCCAACACTATGAGTTAACACCAGGGTAATAACTAAACTCTTCAACATAAATCTAATAGTTCTTGATGGTATGGTGGTCTGTGATGTTATTAGGTTGTCATGAAAACTTAAAAACTACAATTTGAAAGTGGGCTTGAGTGCTCATAGTACTTGCATATTTGGAAATTTTCCTAGACGAATGCAGTACGAGAATGTGCTTGATTTCATCAAGTTTGTAAAATTCATAAACCTTGTTACTTTAAGTCAGGTCCAAAGCAAACCAGCAACTAAAATTTGATATCTAGTTGTAGTTCTCTTATTTTCTCTTAATTCCTTGATAGAAAGCATTACGTAGAAGCGGCATGTCACTAACACAATTTGGCAATATGTAGCAGAAAATCTCATTTGTTATTTTAGAGTTTTTAGGTCAGTGGTTATATTTTCTGATTTCATAGTTTGATGTAACTTTTTCCAAATATTACCTAGCAAAATGTCTTGTTTTGGTTTGACACATTTTAAAGTCAAAGCCATTTTAGGATATCTTTGCCTTAGTTGAAGGAAGCCAACAATCATGAAAGTACCTGGCGAATTTCAACAGTATTTGAGTCAGTCAGTGTGGTCAGTGCTTTGACTTGAATTATTTGTTTTGAATCAGATACTATTACAAATTAATCTAATACTACCTCCCCTTTTTTTGGTCTAGGAACTAGGCCAACAATACTAATACATTTGGGTGTTTTTTTGATGATGAGGTAAAAATCAAACATTTATGAAATAACAAAGCAAGAATTGTTCAAGATACAGTAAGACAATGGGTCTGGTTAACTTTTCCAATCGGACTTTTTATAAGTTCAGACTTCTGCAATATTGCTTATGGGATTTTTAACTTGTCCTAGTCCCTAGAGATAAAAAAAAAAATGCTGTAGTCTCACTAGAGACTCTTCTTAAAGAGTTTTTTGTTTTCATTGTGAACATGTGATGAAATAGTATTTACTTAGTATAATACACATAGTCTGTCTTAATACAGGGCTGCTGGATGACTAGTTAATTTAGATGATTACTCACATCAGCCTTTCTTTGTCATATTGTCACCTGTGCACTAAGGCCACTGTCACTGCACTGACTTTGTTCCTGTCTTTTATGCTGAATTGACCATATTACCAAACACTGTGACTTACTTCATCCTCTGTTGTCTCCACAGTTCACCTCTAAAGTTCATTCTCACGTTTACAACCCTCTTCAAGGCTTTCATTTTTCAGCGACTGGATTTTGGTACAGACTCTGAACTTGTTTCTCTGCTTCAGGTTTTTTCAACCCCCTGCAGCAAAGTTGCTCTGAATTTTGAGGTACACGCTAGTAGGTAGAGTGTAAGGATGTAGTAAATGCTTATCGATTGGTTGAAAACGAATGCTCAGAGGTAGAAAGTCAGATACATCATTTGAATGTTGGGACTTTTAATGATGAAACCCTACTTTATTTTTTTGTTTGGTGGAAAATCTTAGGAAACTTAACCAGGTTCTTTCTCCATGCACTTTCTACATTTTTCTTGTAAAACTTGCACTGTGGTTTTCCTGCAAGTGATAAAAGAAAGAAAAAAGGGGCTGGTTACTTACTGTAAGTGAGTAATACTGGTAGTTCAAAATAGTGAAGCCGAAATTATTATTTTCTTTATAGATATTTTCTAATTTTAATTACACAATATATTTAGATATTTAGAAAGATAAAATCATAAAAGTTAGCAAGTGGTGTGGGCAACATAAATGAAAAGAAAAAATTAGCATCTCATTAGGGTTTTCACATTATCTGTGAGATTGTTGAATTGGTAACGATTCATTTTTGGGGGCATGTTCAGTGGGTTGCTCTGCATTTTCAAGAAGAAAAATAAAATGCTAATCTAGTTCTAGTCTGTTGCTTTTTCATCAAAGTCTATCAGTAAACTTCAAATTGTTGATGAGGAAAAGCGTGCAGTGAAAATTATATGAACAGTTCCTTGCTCCTATTGTATGTTCAAACATCACTCATCCATTTCCAACAGGTGTTCTGCCAGCTGTGGCCAGAACATTTCAAATGATTTAGAATCTATTTCCACACTTACCTTGTAGTGTGGCTATTTACTGTAAAAGGGGTTCTCTGATTACACAGTTCCTAGGCACAGGCAAAGACCAGAAGACAGAAAGGCAAGTCTAATTAGAGGTCTACCTGCATGTAGTCATTGCTTCAGAAGAAGCAAGAAGTGGGAGGACTGGGATTGTTTTGTGTGTAGCCCTGATGCTAATAAATGGATTTTTCTTTTAGTCTTGTATATTTTGGCATGTATATTTACATTGTGGCAAGAAAATTTAAATGGCATCAGAATATTTTTATTTTCACAGCTGTATGAAGATACAGTTGAAAGAGCTTGACTTCTCAGAAATTTTAGAGCTATGTGGCCTTATTAAAGGGAGGAAAAGATCTCTAGATTTTGCCTCTTCATTGAAGAAGTAAAAAATATATAAGGTCTTTTCTAGCTGTATAATTATCAGGTTAGAGATCATAAATGACTAGGAACATGTAGGACATATCATGAATATACCACACTTGTATCAAGATAGTAAACAAACTTAGAACTTCTGAATATTTATGTGCTTCATGCTACCGAGATTAAACTATTTTTTGTTTACTTATTATTATTCAACCATACAAATAGGTCTCAATAGGCAGTAAATTAAACAAAGCATTTCCCTTGCTGATAAGTAAGGTTTGCTTTCAGCTATAAATAGTCGTGGTTGAATATCTCATTTTCAAACTCTGGTTATATGTAACTGATACTGTTTAAATGTCATCTTAGAGCTGATCTCAGATTTAACTGCCGCTGTCACTGTGTGGCGTACCGTGACTGGACTGGACTCTAGCTTTAGAGCACAACTTCAAATATAGGCAGGTGTTAAGAAACGTCGCCTTCAAGTTGCAGGCATAGGATAGAATATATCCATGCAGTTTAAATGGTCTTCTTTGTAATGTTGAGAGCATACTTGCATTCTGTGGGCAAGATAAAACAGATCACAAGCTGCAGAAATACCTGATGCTTTGTTTGCATGGACATGGTACCGTATCATAGAGTTGCCGTGATTGAAGGCCCTGCAGTGTCCTCAGTCATCAAACCTTCCACTCCTAATTTCTGACTCTCTCTTTTACAAGAAAATTTAAACAGCCAGACCTCTCCATCCCAAAGAATATCCCAGCAGATGCAGTCCGGCGTGGTGGTGAGATGTGAATGGACGGGAATTCTTGTTCTTCATTCACTTCCTGTGTGACATTGGCTAAACTGTTCATCCCTTGTCCAAGTCTTTGCTTGTAAGTGAGGATAATAAGAGTACCTACTACATGGGTTTGTTTAAAGGTTAGATGAATTAATATGTGGACAGTGCTTAGGACAGGACCCTGCACTGAGCAAGGATGGCATAGCCGTCGTCCTCGGGCCTTAGTTCTCCCTCTTCTGATGACTACAGGTTGAGAAATGCTGTTGTGGGAAAGTGGAGCTTCCCATGTCGTCTTTTCCCCTGGCCCCCGTTTTAAGTTAAGGAAACTGAAAGTGAGCACCGTTCAATGATCGGTTCAAGATGAAACAGCTGCTGAATGGCGGACTTGGGACTAGAATTTAGGCCTTTTTCGGGGTCCTGCATCTGCTCTGCCTTCTTCTGCAGAGTATTCAAATAGGGGAGCCTGGGTGGCTCCGTCGGTTAAGCATCTGCCTTTGGCTCAGGTCATGATCTCAGGGTCCTGGGATCAAGTCCCCTGTGTCAGGCTCCCTGCCCAGCAGGGAGTCTGCTTCTCCCTCTCCCTCTGTGCACTTCCTCCTTCCCCCCACCCCCGGCCCGGCTCATGCTCTCTCTCTAATAAATCATTAAAAAATGAATATTCAAATAATTTTAATAGTTGTAATTTACATATCTGATTCTCAGAATTTCTCATTTGGAATTTGGAATTTCACTGAGATAGTTAAAATGCTGCAAATGTATGGCATAGAAACTATTTAATATTCATATATTTCTTTTTTTCCCTTAAAGATTTTATTTATTTATTTGAGAGAGTGAGAGAGTGAGCAGAGGGAGAAGGACAAGCAGATTCTGCACTGAGTGGGGAGCCAGACATGGGGCTTCATCCCAGACCCAGAGATCATGACCTGAGCCGAAATCAAGAGTCAGACCCTTAAATGACTGAGCCACCCTAGTGCCCTAATCTTCATATATTTCTAAAATCCCTTTAAAAATTCTCACTTGGGAAATGGTTGGTGTGTTTTGTAAATACAAGAATATCAGAATAAGGAAACCAGACTCCTCTTGCATATCTGCTCGCATGTGAAACCCTAATGTTCTGTGCCCTGACAAGTGATAGCAGTTTCTTAATACACAGATAAGCTCTGAAAATTAGTAATGCATTATTACTTTGCATTTTTCTGGAGACCAGGATTGAATCCATCATGCTTTCTATGCAGATATGTATGGTAACTGAAGAGAAATTGTGTTGTTTGGATGACCTCATACAGTTTCCTTCAAGGGCCTGATGATTTATATTGTAACTTTTGCAAAGCTTTGTGGTTCACAGTGGAGTATCAGACAGTGACATGGTGATGTCTGTACTTTTTGGGCAGTTACAGTGGCAAGTGATGCTTCCTGAAAGCAGAACTAGAAAGAGCCTACTCTCAGTGGTTATTTTGTCTTAATGAACTTTTTGCCTTATTGTACTGCTACCATAATGTTTATGGTGCAACGTGTATACCTGCATTGACTGGAGAGATTGAATGGCTTGGCTGTCTGGACATGTAATAGATTCCAGCCTTTTTCCGTGACATCATTATTATAACAGACTTCTTTGAGAATATGAACAGCAGCTGTGCACTTTTGTGAGTTTTATATTATGAACCATAACAACCTTTTCAGCTCTATACAAGTGATAGGGCAGCTCGATGCTTAACAAATGAAGCCAGACTGTGAGCTGTGAAACTGTTAACAGATCTAGTAATGACATGGGCCCCATGTATGGAACATTTCATAACACAACAGGGGGAAACTGGGGTGACCGTCATTTAGCACATTGACTAAAAGGTTTTTCTTTACCTCTTGTTCAGTATAACTTCACAGAATCAATGTGGGATTGAAATTTGTGTCAGTAGAAGTTGCATATCTTCAGTTTTATTTTGAAATGTTATCAGATTTTCCATCATATGAGTATTCCATCTTCCAGCCTTTAAAAAGAAAAATAAGAATTCTTGGTCCTTGAAGATCAAAAATAAAAATGTTTATTCTTACCGTTATGATAAGAATCTAATGTCATATAATGTGGAAAAAAATCTCTTGATTAAACATCTGTGGGTGGTTTTTGTGTAGGAAAATAGATATATCTATTTCTAATCTGCATAATAGTAAAGCAAAAATCATTTTAGCAGAGAGGTTTACTTAAAGCCTACCTGAAAAATTCTTTGCATACTATGTCTGTCAGACTTTTTCTTCTATAATAATTTATTATTGTGATTTGTAGTGACAAACTGTATGCTTTCCCTATGTCTGTTTTTTGTAGTAAAAAAAAACAGCAACAAACGGATTACTTTGAAATAATGTCTTTTCCTGGGATATTGAGAGTTCTGTGGAGCATTTTAAATAAGAGAGATAGGGGCGCCTGGGTGGCGCAGTCGTTAAGCGTCTGCCTTCAGCTCAGGGCGTGATCCCAGCATTCTGGGATCAAGTCCCATATCAAGCTTCTCCACTGGGAGCCTGCTTCTTCCTCTCCTACTCACCCTGCTTGTGTTCCCTCTCTCGCTGGCTGTCTGTCTGTCACATAAATAAATAAAATCTTTTATAAATAAATAAATAAATAAGAGAGATAAAAATTCCAGAGATGGGAAAATTTTTAGGAGAATACAGTTTATAATTCCCTGGTTCATTATAAATCTAGACTCAGAATCACAGTGTCTCACAAATACTCACGCACAATCCCTGCTAAACACGGCAGTGCAATGCAATATTCGTGAGTGTATTTAGTTTTTGCCTAAATTAATTTAGGAGCAACAAACTAATTTCTTACATTATTGTTGTCATCACTACTTTTTAAAAAAAATTTTGAGTGGAGATTAGTGGCTTCTTGTTTAGCAATGTAAGAATATAAAATGTTTATTTTTCTTTTTTAGATGCCTAGTGAAAACAAAGGGAAAACTGTGGCTTTTAAAAATATCAAATCTTGCATTTCTCAGGGAATAGTAGTTCTAAGCTTCTATCAGTTGTGCCATTGTTTTCATATATCACTTGGTTTGAAGTGAGTGTTTTATGGGTGAGACATCTCATTCACAGAGAAAAAAAATGGCTGTGTAACAAGCTCTTATAATATAGCTTGTTACAGAAGGCACTGGAGCAAATTTGAAATGAGCTACACGTAATTGATTTTTCAGTGGCAAGAATTGAACCTATGGCATGTATTGTTAAGAATAGCCTAAAATTATGAATTTTAGATGATTTATAAATTTACAGTTTTAGCTTCATTCACTAAATTACTTTATCCAGCCCAAGCAAAAAAGCCAACATTAAATAAATATGCTTTTCCCTTTCAAGTGCTGTACTTTGAAATTAGAACTCAGAGTTTATGTCATGATATTCAAAAGCGCAAATTCAGGGGGAAGACCCGACTTTGTGGTAGAAAAGATGTGGGGTCATCATTCTTATGATTAACTTTAGATTGATTACTGTCACTCAGAGATGAGAAATTTAATGGTATGTATATTGAATAAGTCTGGAAAGAAATTCTAAGCACAGCCATTTTGTGAATTCTCTTAACAAGTGATAAACTTCAGTTAAGAAAATTTTAGCTATGATTACTAGATTGACTTAACACTGCTTACATGCTTATCTTGTACTGAAGGTAGCCTTAACAAATTGGGTAAGAAAACGATTTGCCTAGGGTAAGATTGCTGAGAAGTACTGATAAGGAATAAGCCCATCTTAAAAAGTAGTCACATTCTTCTTAGACGCCTGCTTCTTTGAGCAATTAGTGACTATCACTCCTGTTTATTACTGTTTTTCCTATTAGATTGTAAAGTCCTTGAGGGCTAGAGCATTTCTTTACTTGCAGCCCTCCATGATTGGGAGCAAGTACACATGTCTGATACGGACGTGTTAACTGAAGGAATGCACTTGCTAGCCAATCAAGGTGTTCAAGTCAGGTTACATGCCTTTGTGTGATAGGACCAACTGAACAAGTAGCCAAGGGTGGTGTAGTAAGACTTAACTTTCTGGCCTGTATTGCTCCTTTAAAACCAGTCCTCCTCCTCCTTCTTTTTTTTTTTTTTTTTTAAGATTTTTAAATTTATTTATTAGAGAGAGAGCGTGAGAGGGGCATGCGAGAATGAGCATGGGTGGGGAGGGGCAGAGGGAGTGGGAGAGAGAATCATCAAACAGACTCCCCAGTGAGTGTGGAGCCTGATGTGGGGCTCGATCCCAGGACCCTGAGAGCATGACCTGAGCTGAAATCAAGAGTCAGTCACTCAACTGACTGTACCACTCAGGTACCTCAGCACCAGTCCTTCTTGCAATTTCATTCTGTTCCTGGAAAAGAGACTTCCTCTGACCTGCACCCCTCTGGCTATTCACGTCCTTCTCCCCTTCACAGGCTTCACTTTATTCTTCCAGTACTTAAAATTCAGAGTATACTACTGCAACTATTACTACTGCTTATTGCTACCGCTAGTTGCAGTTTATTGGCTGTCATTATGTATTAAGTCCTTTACATGTGCAGATTCTTCAAGTCTCACAATCCTATGAGATAAGCATTTTACATGTGGGAACAAGTAACAAGTCCAGTGACGCCCCCCAGACAGGGTAGAGCCAAGTAGAGAAAGGCTTTCTGACTCCAGACTTCTGCTCTTAGCCTCTTCCTGGTCATAGCTTGTTCCCCCCCCTGCCCGCCCCCAAAACCAGGCACTTGTACTTCTTTCATTGTAGCTGTGTGCCTGCAGTTCAAACCCTTCTAACGTGCCTTTGTGCACATAAGGTGGTCACTTCCACAGCAACAGCACCAGAATCTCTCTGAAAGGTCCTAGAGAGCAAGCATGTTGAGAAGCATGAAGGAGACCTGAAATGAGGAGTGTAGAAGAAAGGCCAGAGCAATGCTAGAGAGAGCAACAGGACATTCGCCATTCCCCCAGTCTCTGACCAGTTCTCCAATTTCCAAGTCAAATATTGTATTTACACACAAAACCAGTTCTTCTGCCTGAAACTACATGAGGAACTGGTCTTTTGAGGTATTGGGTCCTTCTCACTTAGAAGCTAAAAAAAAAAAAAAAAAAAA
>NC_048228.1:33903641-34046139 GCF_002007445.2 Ailuropoda melanoleuca | reverse complement strand
AGCCTGATGTGGGGCTCGATCCCATAACGCTGGGATCACGCCCTGAGCCGAAGGCAAACGCCTAACCGCTGTGCCACCCAGGCGCCCCCCATCCTTTATTTTAAGAATTCAAAGGTCCATATAGCCTGAGTTCGTTCTTAGCTCGCTCTTTGGCATTGGGCAACTTCTAGAACTTTCTGAGCTTAAATTACATCATTTGTAATTTGGAGATTTACAGAATCCAGGCTGCACAACAGAATCTCCTGGGTCCTCCCCCCCCCACCTTCTTTTTTTCCTTCTACAGGTGTCTAATTTTCAGCCTCTATTTGCTAACTCACCTCCCCTGTCTAGGCCTGTGTAGAGATAGGGAGATGAGATGGGTGGGGAGGTCATGCAGTAGACTTCACTAAGGAGGCAGGCATTGCTTTGTAGCCAGTAGGGATACACTGTACCCAGTGGACCTTTTCAAGCAGTTTGTTAGTGTTCTCTGACAACAGTGAATGAACATAGGCAAAAGGTATGCCATCAAACAGGTAGTTAAACCTGTCTTTATTTTCTGAATAATCTGAATGTATTTGTAAATAAATTGTATTCTGAAAAGAAGGAAAGCTGAAGTCAATTAAGAGACTAGCCTTTCTTTTCAAGGATGGATTTATATTTCTCATTTGTCGGCAATGAAAATTCATTCGTTCAGGAATGTGAATTGTGTGCCAGACACAAATTATGTTATTTTCTCAGAGAAAATAATTCAATTTTACTGAGGTGCTGTCTCTATGTAGAATAACTGAAATAGGTTGTTTTGAATCAGGAAAGAAGGCTAGCTCCCTTAGGACCTTTGAGTTGATAGAAAAGAGATAGGTATTAATTATCCCTGTCTCTCATTTACATATTCCTCATGTATTGGTATTTAAAAAGAACTGTAATTCTTCTAAAAATCAAAATTATATTAACATTTTAAAAGAGAAACATTTGGGGGGAGCCTGAGTAGTTCAGTCAGTTGGGCATCTGCTTTCAGCTCAGATCAGGATCTTGGGGTCCGGGAGTCGGGCCCCGTGTTGGGCTCCCTGTTCGATGGGGAGTCTGTTTCTCCCTCTCCCTCTCCCCCTTCTCCTCACCCCCCCACTCATGCTCTCTCTCTCGTCTCTCAGATGAATAAAATCTTAAAAAAAAAAAAAAGAGAGAGAAACATTTGGTTTCATTATCAAGTGCAGAAGAATGTGCCGCAGACTGCTTAATATCACTTTTGCAGTTTTTTGGTCTAGTCTCCCAGTTCCTGCTGTGTGTGAATATTTGGAACAGGTTGCATTTCTTTTCCAGAAATCTTGTTATGGGGAGCAAACAAGTTTCATTTAGACTGTGGTTTTAGTATTTGCCATTACATTCCTTTCCTCATTGCTAAAATATTAGTTGGGATTCCCATTATGGAGCATATTTTTACAGTAAGGTAGGGGCATGTGAAGCTAGTCTGGCTTTTACTAGCAGGTGATAGAAAATAGTGCCTGCTGGAGACTTTCAGTTAATTGCCTTTCATAAGAACAAGAGATCGCAAGGGTAAACCTACTCAGATTTATGAAATTTTTGCTGAATTGATGGATACTTACAGATTTGAGACAAGATGGTTTAGTGGAAAGAAAAGCCATTTTGGATTTGTAATCATGTCTTCAAGAACCTTACAAATTACCAGACCTTAACCTTAACAGTTGCTTTAAGTAAAATTCTTAACCAAGACTTAATTTTCTTATCTACAAAATGGATGTTTTAATTCCTATCTGATGGAGTTAGAGAGGAGAAAAAGACTTCTGACAAATAAGTATCAGAGTTAATATTGAGTCTTAATAAATGTTACTCCCCCCCCCCACGGTATCCAGCCTATATAGAGGAGCATGAGTAAGCAAGCATATCACATGTGCATATTATGAAGCCAAAAAGTTCTTGTAGGTTTTATTTATTTTTATTATGATTTTATTTTTTAAGAGCAGTTTTAGTTTCACAGCGAAATTGAAGGAAAAGGACAGAGATTTCGCATATACACCTGTTCCCGCACATGCATAGCACCCCCATTATCAACACCATCAACAGAGTGGTACGTTTGTTACAATTGATGAATCTACATTGACACATTATAATCATCAAAGTCCATAGTTTACATTACAGTTTACTCTTGGTGTTGTACCTTCTGTGGGTCTGGGACAAATGTATAAAGATATGCACCCATCATTATGGTATCATACTGAGTATTTTCACTGCTCTGAAAATCCTCTGTACTCTGCCTATACGTCGCCTCCTCTCCACTATCACTGCCCCCCAGTGTCTGACAATCACTACTCTTTTTACTGTCTCCATAGTTTTGCCTTTTCTAGGATACCACAGACTTGAAATTCAAATTGGTTTCTTTCACTTAATAGATGTTTAAGTT
The DNA here is from genome assembly GCF_002007445.2 of Ailuropoda melanoleuca. Taxonomy (NCBI): domain Eukaryota; kingdom Metazoa; phylum Chordata; class Mammalia; order Carnivora; family Ursidae; genus Ailuropoda; species Ailuropoda melanoleuca. The sequence continues at coordinate 34,043,744 of NC_048228.1, read as the reverse complement.
TTCTCCGTGTCTTTTCATGGTTTGAGCGTTCTTTTCTTTTTCAGCAGTCAGTAATATTCCATTCTCTGGATATTTTGCAGTTCATTTACCTATCTACCTCCTGAAGGACATCTTGGTTGCTTGTATGATGTTTTATTTTCTTGATTCTTTTTTTCCTAGTCATTTGAGAGGGATTTACATAGTACAAACATAAAAGTGATTAATACAGTCAATTGCATGTTACTTTGTAATTCATTGTTTTCAAATTTTTCTGTTATTCAGGGAATTTATAATATTACACATGCAAAAGTGAAACCACCTTGTTTAAAAGGTTTCCAAATAACCTGGAAAACTACAATGCATTCTTATCCCATCCTTTATTCAATATTCCTTGCTTCCCCACAATTACAGGCTGTAACATTTTGTATTTGTAAGAGATTTCCTATTTGCAGAATACTTTTATATCAATTAATGAATTTCATTCTTTGAGAACTCTATTTTAGGCACTTCTGCAATCCAGTCCTGCCTCCTCTCTGATGTTGAGCTTTCCATGTTCTTTTTGCTGCTGCTTTAATTTTTCTTTCCTGGAGAAGAGGTTCCCTTTCCCTTGTAATATGCTGTTGGTAGGCTCAGCTCTTCGAAATAGTGTTTTATACGCTCTGCTTATCAGGAACATCCAATGGATTTTTCTCCCCTCCAGAGCATGGAAATTAGTTGGGAAATGAACTAAGATTAACTAAGTGCCTTCATCCTTTCTCTTATCAAACCAAACTGGTTTACTCCTTGGATTTCAGAACAGATCTTGCTCATTACCATATCTTGGCTTTGCTGATTCCATGTATAAGTTAAAAGAGACTGTATTTCATATTTTGACTGTACAGACTGTGCAGTTTGGGCTCAGTTTCTAAACTTTCTACCTGTATAGTGCAGATCATATGGCTGCCACATATGGCTGCTCAGACTATGCACTGCACAACTCCAGGAACTCTGTTCACATAGGTTACAATATATGGAATGTTTGTATGTCTTCCTTTGCAATATTGTTATGAGAATTATATGATCTCATAGCGTAGTTTAACATAATGATAAAGAATATGGAGAGCCCAAGTTTCTGGAATTACAACTCAGCCCTTCCACTTCTTAGCTGTATGATCTTGAGAAAGTCATTTAAATGTTACCAAGCCTCACTTTCCTTATCTTTAAAATAGGAACAACAGTGTTGGCCCCATTGTGGGGTATTTTGAAGAGCAAACATGTCAGTATTTATAAAGCACTTAGAATAGGTCCCAGCAAATATTGAACACCCAGCATATGTTAGCAATTTTTCTCACTGTCTGAAAGTTATTTACTATGGTGTTGATGTTCTGTGGTAGTTTTTAATCATCATGCAAGGCTTATTCTTCACACTTGTGGTCTTTCTCCATTAGGCCTTTCCTAACCTCCTTTATCCTTACTTTTCCTTCTTTAGAATTTCACGCAAACGGAATTATATTAGGTATATGATTTAGCTTGGAACTTATGGTACTTTATAGTGTGCATATTTCTCTTTCCAGTCTAAGCGGAAGACACCTGAGGGCCAAGACCCTGACCTGTACCTTTAAGGTGTTCTCAGCTTTCCTGCCTTGCCTGTGACTGGTGTCAGCTGAAGTTCCTCTGCTGTCTGTCTGTCCTCTTCTCAGAAGTAAGTTGCTCTCCTCAGAGCTTGAGGCTTGAGAACCAGACAGATGGCAGAACTGGTGTGCTCATGGTCTCCTCTTTGATTATAGAACAGTGAACAGTTGAACATGTAATTAAATTCTAGGATGTAAGGTCAGACTAACAGAAGGTAGCAGGAATTGAGAAGAGAGCCATGTCTGCAAGAGCTAGGTTAGGGGGAAGAGTCTTTCCGTGGGGTTCAGCATCAGCGGGGTTGTCTGTGAGTACATGAAGCTGGACTGGGCCCCCAGACAATGCTCATAATATTAATGCTTGTGTTAATACTAAGAGCTAATGCTAACGTTAATCCCAAGAGCAAGCACTAACACAGCCCACTTTGCTGGCTCTGCTCTAGTGCTTCACGTGTGCTATCACACTTAATTCTTAGAGTAAATCTGTAAGGCAGGAACTACTACTATCCCCATATTAAAAGTAAGGAATTTGATGTTGCCAATAGATTGTATTTCATTGTGATCACGATTACAACTTTTTTACTTTATTTCACAATACATGAAAGCCTTTGCAATTCCTCGAGATCCACTATTTTGCAATTACATTCCATCATATTTTCTTTAATCTTGTTTTATAATCTTTCTTTTTAAATAAAAGTTACTTTTATGATAGCCCCCTCCTCATAAAGACGTAGTTATCAACAACAACACAAACAAATAAGAGGCTTTCATGTTTTGGAATGTGGGGTAGCTTATTTTATAATTTTATAGCTACTTCTATAATTTAGGTCGGGACATCAGATTTTAATGGCTTCTTATTTGTCTAATTAAAAACAACTGGTAAAGATCATCATCTCCAGTGAGAAAAAGAACAGAGTATTGAGTTTGCAAAATATTTATGGTGGTAGAGTTCTGGATTTAATTTCTAGCTACTTGGGTGCCAATAACAGACTAGAATTTGTTTTTTAGCAACTTTGATAGACTTACTGTGGTCTTGTCAAACTTTATAACACAAGTGGTAGATCACTGGCAAATCTCATCAGTTGTTTTTTGGCAACCCTTTGATGGAGATAGACTTTGATTTTTATTGTGTTGTTTAAAGGAAAAAGTAATTTAAATTAGTCTATCATTTTTCTCATTCATCAAAGGGACTGTCTTTCAATTTGATTTGTTTTAGCTACCTCTTTTTCTAATGAGATGTAGGCCGTATTCCTTGCGACATCAAAGAAAATAATTTGGTTTCTAATAGAAATAGAAATTATTTAAGAGGTAGCTAAAGATGAACAGACTTGATTGTGATAAAAAAGTCTTTCAAATTGTGGATTACTGTGCTGTTGCATACAGCTTTCCGTGATTACTATTGGTTTATTCTTTTGCCAAAATAACAGATAAACAATCAGTAGGGCAAGTGTTGTTGAGTTTTCTAATTGGGGCCATATTTCAAGTGGGTATTTACCTATCTTTCTTTCTTCTCGTTCACAGATCTTGCTGTGGATTAGTGTTAACAATCCTGTGTTTGAGCATGGCTGTGAAACTTGATGCCTCACCTAGGAGGCCTGCCTTCCATGGCGGTATATGAGGTGTGATTATAAAGTGTGAGACTGGTTTCCACTTTATGGACACACTGTGCACATGGAGTCTGCCTCCATTGGGTGGTGGTGGTTGTTTTTGTTTTTGTTTTTTTCTCTTTTGCAGTGTGTGTGTGGGAGAATGCATATAGGAATTCTTTCTGGCTCTTCCTTTTTGTCTTTTTTCTTACAAGATTGTGGGATATTTGAAATAAGCTCTAGTCCCTGCCCTGTTAAGCTTGCTATTTCATTCGCTCTCCCCCCACCCATTGTCTGCCCTGAAACTTTATATGAGAAATGTTTCTTTGGCCTACCTTTCCTGTATTTCTTTAGCTTATCCCAGAGATGCTTCATGATGATCTTGTGATCATTTTTTACTGAAGTCTAGGAGATAATATATAACTTCAGTCGGTGAATTAATGTGATCAACTCTAAGTAAAAGATGTGTTCCAATTTCAGAGATACAAGTGTGAAAACATACCTATAGTGATGTTAAAATGTTACTATCGTAAGACATATTTTTTTTCAAGTATGTTAAAATGTAAAGGAAAAAAAAATGGCAGGTTTTTGCCTCATTGGGTCCTGGCTACTGTGGGTTTTCACTCACATTTGATATGAAATAAGAAGTATATCGTGGATGGAGCCGAGATAAGCATGTGTGCCAGAATCCATTCTTTGAGCATTTCTGAAAACAACTCTTTTAATTAGGCCATTATTAATTATGGAACCTGACTACTACGTGTGTCCTTAAAATATATATGGAAGTAAAGGAAAACGAAGAGAAAAAAAGAAGCTTTTGACTTCTCAGTCCATCAATTCATTCTCCATCAGCATTCTACTGAAAAAGTAGTACTCGTAGTAATAATGTTATCTTTGGATCATTCGCACACGGTCAGTAAAACATGGTATTTAATATCATGAGCCTTAGAAGGAAGTAGGCCTAGGCTCAAGTTTGTGCTAGGGTCTACTTTGAGACTTTGAGCAAATTACTTCATTTCTTTCAGTTTTGTTAGATAATAGCCACACTTTCCACATAAAGCTGTGCTGATGATTAAATTATTAATATAAGGAAGACACTTTACACCATGTCTGGGCATATGGCAGATATATTAGTTTGCTAGAGCTGCCATAACAACATAACACACACTGGGTGGCTTAAAAACTGGGTGGATTTTCTCACCGTTTTGGAGGCTGAAAATCCTAAATCAAGGTGCTGGCAGGGAGGGGTTTATCTGAAGCTTCTTTCCCGGGCTTGCAGGTGGCCACCCTCTTGCTGCTTCTTGACATGGTCGTCATCTCTTTGTGGGCGTGTGTCCTGGAAGTCTCCGTGTGCTACCCGCTTCTTATAAGAACAGCATCCATATTGGATTAGGGACCACCCTAATAGCCTTCTTTGAACTTAGTGACTTCTTTCAAGGCCCCGTCTCCAAATATAGTTACATTCTGAGGTGCTTAGGGCTTTGACCTGTTCGTTTGTGGGGGAATGCCATTCACACCGTCACAGCAGGTCCACATGTTAATTGTTATTCAGAAATGTTTATTGCTTATGTAAGGATTCTCAGGTGGTGTCTGGTGTCCAAATGAGCAGTGTTAGTGTAGTGAAGTCAGAGGACTTGGCTCAGGTTGGCATGGTTAGGATAGGTCACATGAGAACATTAGGGTTTTTAACTAGACGGTGAGGATGGTAGTATGAGTTTCAGCAAAGGGTCAGGTGTTACAAATAATGTTTAAAATATTGAGTTTGGAATGAGCATGGTACGGTTGGAAAAATGTGAGAAAGTTGATTTGGCAGGAAAAGAGCTTCACATTTGGAAGTCATGCGAGGTTAAGTGCCTCTATAAGATAAGGAGAGAACAGATTTTAGACTTGCTTGAAAACCAGACTGTGATTTTTTTTAACTCATATTAAATGTTATTGAACTGAAGCATGACATGAAAAAAACCTAGGATGGTCATAAACAACTTTTTTTTTTTTACTCTACAAATTTCTGTGTATTTTTAATGTGAAAAGAAACATATATTCACGTATTACTCATGTACTTAAAATAAATACCTTCACAGAGCATTTGAAATGATCTTGTTTGCAGTCCTTGACAGTGGTTAGGCAGTTAGCCTTCCCCTAAGGCATGGGGAGCACCCTGAAACCATGTGTTCAAGTGCTCCCCCCACCCCAGTCTCTGTGAGAACACTGTGGCGTACTAGGACCCTCCTCAGAACAATCAGGTTAGACTCATGGTGATCCCTGAGAGAGTCAAATAAGCATTTTACAGAAACTCCCAAAAGTTGAATATTGCTTTGGATTATTAAAATATTTCTTACTTCTCACATTTCTTTTAAATATTTTTACCATTATTATTGTCTGAGCCACATTGGCTATCTTTATAAGGATAGCATTCTTTCTTGAAATGTAATATAAAATTTCATTACAAAATATGTAGTTGGGTTCCATTTCATAAAGTTAATTTACTTCACAGAGCTTTGGAAATGCTTTGGCTAGTGAAGTTTTTGATCTTTGATTAAAATGTCAGGTAATAAAAGTATTATGTGAGTTGAGATATATCTGAAATAAAATCTAGGGTAGAGAGCATGACTTTTATTTGCAACTTGGAAAGTTTTGTGCATTATTTTATTGTTTTTGAAATCCCCTCAAGAGTAAAAAAATAGGGGCGGCTGGGTGGCTCAGTCAGCTAAGCATCCGACTCTTGATTTTGGCTCAGGTCATGATTACAGGGTCGTGAGATGGAGCCCCGCGTCAGGCTCTGCACTCCACGTGTGAAGTCTGCTTAAGCATCTCTCTCCCTCTCCCTCTGCCCTTCCTCCTGCTTGCCCCTGGGTGCATGTGCGTGCTCTATCTCTCTGTAAAATAGGGAAAAAAAGTAAAAAAATAAAAAGGTCAATATGACAGAAAATGTAAACATTAGTTTTCAAATATTTAAATGTTAGCTAAATTTTCTGCATGTTTTTGTGTTGAAGTAGAAGCTTAGCAGCTTTTGAATTATTGTTTAAATTTTTTTAATGATTTTTTATTATATGACGTTAATCACCATACAGTACATCCCCGGATTGCGATGTAAAGTTCGATGCTCCGTTAGTTGCTATAACACCCAGTGCACCATGCAATACGTGCCCTCCTTACTACCCATCTCCGGTCTATCCCATTCCCCCACCCCCTCCCCTCTGAGGCCCTCAGTTTTATTGTTTAAATTGAGAGTGTCAGCACATGTTGATTTACCACATGATCCTAAGGACCAACCCCTCTGAACTTGTTAGAATTGTCTCGGATGCTGAATTTTTACCTCTTTTTGCTAATATGAAAGGCCAGAAACTTAATGAATTTTTTTGTTCTATGATGGCAGTTTGAGTCATAAGTCATCTTTTAAGGAAACTTAAATTATATCTAAGTAAAAGGAAATATTATATCTATATTACCAGTTCTAAGTGAAATGTCTCCTTTTTTTTTTTTTTAAGTATTTTATTTATTTATTTGACAGAGAGAGAGACAGCCAGTGAGAGAGGGAACACAATCAGGGGGAGTGGGAGAGGAAGAAGCAGGCTCCCAACAGAGCAGGGAGCCCGATATGGGGCTCGATCCCAGGACCGTGGGATCACGCCCTGAGCCGAAGGCAGATGCTTAACGACTGAGCCACCCAGGCGCCCCGAAATGAAATGTCTCCTTATTATAGCTGTAGTATTAAGACTCTTGCTTACCTTAAGCATAATTTCTATAGCATTAATCTCCTAATAGACTCTTTAAGAGATCTGTATCTTTGGACATTGTTTTTCCTACTCTTTGTGGAATGAACCATTTTCAGGGACATCCAGAGTTAAGTGGGGTCAGTCTCTTATATATTCATGTGTTTTGGAATAGGTGAGTAGGTTCTAATGTTAGACCATAACAAGAGAAAACTATTTGGCATTCTAAGGCAAATTAGGTCTAAGGGTCTGCTTTAATTTTAAAAACAAAGCTCTACTGTTTCTGTCCAGAAAAGCAAATATCTTGGAGTTAAACATGGAAAATGTTTATAGTGTTGTATAGTTTTATTACTTCAGACAGAAGGAAAACAGTTTATTGAGTAACTTTCAGCCAATAAGAAATTTTATACAGGCCAGCAATCAAGAGGTGAACAAAAAATATTTTCTGGTTTAGGGAGAATGAATGAAAAGGGCTTAGATACTTAGCCATTCACTTTGAAACAAGTGTGATCTCTTTTGGCTTTTATATGATTGTGCAGAGCTAGCCAAGTAGGAAGGTTTTGTGAGTTACAGAATTGTCTTTAAAGTGAAGGGGCATGCCCCCATTTATTCCTCTTCCCTGCTTGCTAGAATGGTCATTTGGTGGCTGGAACTCTAGCAGATATCTCGAATCAAGAGCCAGCAGTCACATGTGGAGGATGGTGAGAAAAAGGGTGTAGAAGGAGACTGGGTCTTTAAGAATTGTGAAGTTGCCATACCAAACCTGTCTGTTACTGGGGATCTTGGGTACTCGAGAGAAATAAACTTCTGCCTTGTTTCAGCTACTGGTATTTTAGGTTTTCTGTCACTCATGGCTGAACATGTTCATGACTGACGCACTCTCCCCAGCTGTATCCTGGAGTCAGTAAACTATGGTCTGTAGGCCCAATTGAGCCCACTACCTGTCATGCAAGAAAAGCTTTGTTGGAACCAGACACACCTGTTTACTTACATGTGGTTTGTGACGGGCAGTAGCTGCTCTCCTGCCTCAGTGACAGAGCCGAGTAGCCCTATTAGACACCACGGGGGCCACAAATCCTACAATAGTCATGATCCAACCCTTTGTAGAAAAAAATTGCCAATCTCTTATCTGGTCTATTAATCAGTTGTCTGCATTTGTTTTCCTTGTAGAGTGTGTCTTTTCTTTTTCTTGTTTACTGTATCAGTGTGGGTCCTTTGCCAGGCTATACATTCTCACCTCATACCTGAACTACTGTAGCTGTCTTATTGCAGGCTTCCTTAAATCATGTGTAAGGTTATCACTTAGCCATTCTATCAGATACACGGTGGCGTGGTCATTAAGCTTTCTTAAACATTGTTCACATTACGTCCCCCCTCCAGTCAAAAACTTGCAGTGACTTCCTATTTCCTATAGCATCAGCTTGTAATATTTTTGCGAGCATTTTATGATTCTTTATGTTCTTGCCCTACACTGGCATGCCAGCATTGTTTCCTATTCATTTATTAATTCACTTCACATAACTTTTTAGATGCCAACATATGCCAGGAAAACGAAGACAAATCCATAGCTCTAGGTGGCTTTTGCTTATAAAATAGTGGCGTCCTCTGATTGGTCTTTTTGCCACTAGTCTTCACTATGCTGGGCTTTCTTCCCCACTGCTGTCTGGTGATTTTCCGGAATGCAGCTCTGATCGTGTCACACTCCTGATTACAACGTCCATCGACTCCACCTCACCTCTGTGCCAGGCTGTGCAGGTTACATCTCGACTTGTAGCATGGTGAACGAGGGCCCCGTCTGATCTGGCGCCTGCATATATGTGTAACCCCGTGTCTTCTTTGAGACAGCCACCTTTTACTTTATCCTTGAGGGCATGCCATTTTTGAATTTCTCTCCAGTTTTGGTTCCTTTGGCACAGTGTCTCTGAAGTGGTCTTCTTTCGTCCCTTTTTCCTGCCACACTGGCTTAGTCATGCTTCCTAGATAAAGCATGCACAGCACCTTCATTGGGAGATGTCTCTGTCCCCTCCTGCTGAGTTCATCACCGCCTCTGCTGTGGTCGAGCCTTGTGCATACTTACTGTTGACTACTTACATTTACAGTCGTTCTTGGTTCTCTCCATCACCTCTACTCTACTAGACAGTGACTCCCTAGACTGAGGTTTCCTGGGCATATGTTCTTGCGTCTTACAACTTTCTCTCGTGCCAGTTATCATACTTGTGTTCTGTAGTCCTTTGTGTTACTTGATTAATGTTCAAGTTCACCACCATCTGACCCCAGGCCAGCCCTGCAGCTTTTTGCTTCCCATTGAATTTCTCAGTGTATAGCTAAGTACCTGGCACACCACATGCACTCAGTTTTTGACTGTTGAATGAGTAAATTAATTTGTTGAGGGCAAAGGCCTTTTTTTTTCTTTTATGTTTGTGCCTCTGTCATGTAGCACAAAATTCAACAATGTCAAATAATCGCTAATGAAGCCTTGAAGAGTGATTTTTTTTTTTAACACAGAAAGGCTCTTTTCTTCAAATAAATCTTAGCAGAAGTCCAATATATAAAAGAGATAAAAGCGGAACTGCCATGTTTGAATACCCTTCCTTTCGCTCCCTACTGGGCTCCTGAGGTAACTTCCCCGAATCCGTCACCTAGTTAGGGTGGGAAACCACTGTTGGAGTGGAAATAGCATTGGCCTTCATGGCAGGTGAGCGGTGGTTTTCATCGAGCCCTGGCTGTAGCTGTGGGACTGGGCAGACCATGGAACTACCCTGGGACATGGTTTTCTTTGAAATGAGAGGTTTGTCCTAGAGTTCTTCCCGTGATTTAAGTATATTTGAAAATTTCAGGTTTATTCTAGGGCTTGTTTCTCACTTAGATATATATTTGCTAATTAGAGTACCCTTGCCTCTGCCTTCCTGAATGCTAAGTTTCTCTCAAGACCATGCCAACTTCCAGCTCCTCTCAGAAGTCTTCTTCAGCTCCTCCTTTGCTCCTTGCACCTTCCACAGTCACTGTCCACAGCATAGAAACTGGAACTAACATACAGTTTTCCCAGTACATAGTTTCTAAGCAGGAACATGTGGCAGCAAGTAGACTGGCCAGACATCCATCTTGCTTATCTTAAACAAGCTAATATTTTCAAAATATCAAGGTGCATTCTTTATATATATATATATATATATATATATATATATATATATGTTACTTACCTTCTGACATTCTGTACCTTTCATTGAAATGCAGCGTGGAATGTTTTTGTTGATCAGTCACTTCAATTAGCTTTATCTACTTAATCCCAAAGACCTTATCTTATATTTCTGTGTCCCTCCTCTCATTGACTATCTACTTGTTGATTGTCTGATCATTTGAAAATGAAACACCTGTTTAGTTGTTCGACTTAGGAGAAATAGAGGGAAATGTGTTTTATATTTATTTGGTGAGATTGTAATTCAAATGAAATTGTGTTTACTTACACAAGGGGGAGAATCCATGAAAGTCTTCTCTACCCATTACTTATTAGAAGACAGTGCAAACAGAAAAAAATAGATCTGCTTTTGCAATCAGACAGATCTGAATTTGAATGAGATCTTTGCATACCTTTAGTCACATTAAAGCCTATCTGACTTTAGATTCCTATTTTTAAATGGGTAAATGCCTACTTTCTCAGGGTTGTTGTGAAGACTGGTTGAGTTAATATATGTCAAAAGCCTCTCACATAGTAGGCACTCCACCAAGGTTAACTGTTTATGGTGTTTCTTATCACTGGAGAAATCTGAGATGAGCTCTCTGTGGCCAAAGAAAAAACCTGGGTGTTGAAGAGAGTCAATTGCAAATCCATTTATTTTCTGGCCTGGGTTATGTAAGACATTTCAAATTGGGGTTACAAGGTGTTTTTGTTTTTGTTGTTTTCTTCAGGCTAATTTTCTCCTAATTTATAAATGCTGAAAGAAATCGGAGACAGTAGGGAGAATTAGTAACTTTGATTAAATCTGTCCAAATTTTGTGGGACTGATTTTTTTCCTTCTGAGTTTGTTTGGTAGTACACTGAAGAAATGTTCTTCTTGGTGACTGTGTTTCAAAGAAAATATAGTTTGATTTAGACCGAAAGAGTTAATCGTGTGTTTGTGTTCTCACGTTTACGTATATGCAGAGGAGTTTGATGTGATAAACACATCTTTAGGCACTCAGCAGCTCTGAACAGTATTTAAAGCAACAACCTGGTGATCCAACAAGGGAACATTTGTGGAATCGGAAAAGACAAAGAAACACTGGAAAGCAAGTTCACTAGCACACAGGGAAAGCATTAGCCAGCCAAACACTTAGAAAGAATGGACACATGACCACACAACTGTAGAAAAAAGATGTTGAATCTCTCAACACAAAGTCTTGGCTTTGGAGTCCGTTAGTTTAAATATTGACATTTGAAATGGGATGAAAGTTGATATCTGCCATGTTGGAATATCTTTCTCACCACATGTTAAGTGGTAATAACACAACCTGGTTGGGTAACTAGTACCGTGTTGTTTCTGATTTACAGCCATGGTAATTTTTCTTGTTCTAGGAATACATTGTATGAGAACAGATGCTGAAGCTAAAGTTAGCTTCAAACCTACCTAAGTAAAAGTGAATTCTTCTCATATAACCAACTACTAAATATTTAGATTTTAAAATGGTGTTTAAATATATAGATTTAATTACCTTCCTCAGAGAAATTATCAAAAAAAAATAAATATAAGCACAGAAACAAAAATAGCCTCAGGAGTAATTACAATGAATGATAGTTCAGTTTTAGGGAAAAATAGAACAGTAAATGCCCATGAAAGAGGCAATAGTGTAAGAGTTTTGCTATAAGAAAAACAGACATGTGTCTGCTGTTCAAAAGAATATGCTGTGAAGAAAAAATATAAAGTTTTGAATTGGTCACAATTTTTTTCCTTTCAATGATCAATCCATTATACAGTGGATAGTCTTTAAGACATGAACTCTTTTTACTGAGCTTTATGGGAAATCTTCCAATTACCGGGTAATTTCAGAACCTTTACTTGGCTCTGTACCTACAGCATAAATGTTCTCAAAAGAGTTTGACTTAATTGTTATGCCCTAGAATTTTTTTGCATTTTATTAGCTTAACTTAAAGTACACATAAGAGTCAAAAACCTGAAGTTTGTTGCCTAAATACATATTATATACAATCATTGAAAAGTATTTTAGATGGTAGGTTTTATACTGGAAGGCTTTCATGAACACAACCAGCCGTATCCTAAGCGATGGTGGAGGAAGTTAAGGAACAGATTCTGGAAGATCCATGAAGGGAATAAGGGCCTTTGGAGAAATGTTCGATAGATAAAGTGTTAGTTAGATAAAATGTTATTTTATCTTAAGAGGTGACACAGAGAGGCAGAAAAACCAAGTATGTGACCTAATATAATACTGATAAGGAGGAAGGACGTAGAAATCTGTGACAAAATATCTCAAAAGTTGAGATGCATTCAAGCTTTGTAAGTTGACAGGAAAATAAAGCCAAAAATTAAGGGATAGTTTCCTTTGGTATTTTTGACTAAGACCAAACCTTCTTAGACATTTCGTCCACTCTTCAACTCTGTTAAGTAGACATATAAACACCTTTAACATCTTTCTTAGGCACAGTGATTAATGGTATTTGAACTGAAAAGGCTGCCTAGGGGCTTCAGAAAGTAGGGGCTGTTATAAATTCAATCTTATTATTACAGGTTGTGAATATCAATCACATTTACTGGAAAGTAACTTTCTGTAACTGCATTCCATTTTCTTATTAACTTCTGTTATAGAACAGATAACTTTCATTTGTCAGTATTTTTTAATCTAGGTCAAAGAGGTTTTCTTTTAATAAAATAGAAAGAACATTCAAAATTCTCCTTGTAGTATTGTAAGAGCTCAAAATAATTCCGATCCAGAAATGTATTAGAGAATGTGAGCCATCACACATAATGCAGGAAGAATGACCATATTCTTTATCTTCAGGGAGAGTGTCTCCATAAAGTTCGTGATAATAAAATTTTAGTAGTTTAATTAATTTTCCCACTAGATACGTAAGTATAGACTATACTTGTAACTTTATATTTGAGGAGATCTTGTTTCTTTTCCTTTTTTGTCATCTTTGGACTCCCCTGGCATTTCTCCAGACATCACTACTTAGTAGTATTTTGTGGTTTATTATGCTGTATTTGTTTAGAAAGGCAGAGGTAGCTAGAGACCAGCGTGCTTACACCTGGCTAGCGATGGTGGCTCCACCTGTCTCCTGTCCCCCTCACTTCCCATGACAAGATCTCTATACCTCCAACGAGGAGGAACATTACAATGCTAAGCTCTGGGACCTAGCGAGTAATTACTTTTTTAAAAGAATAAGAGCAGGCTTTAAAAAGCTGTTTTTTATGGGCTGAAGTTTACAATGAAAAAGCGGAAATGCTCTATTGAGTTCGGGGCAAAATACATGTATTTAGAAACTAGATATCCTACTTTATCGGATAGAAGAATGTCACTGAGCAAATGTGCACGGCCTGTTCAGACACTCAGATGCTAGCATGGGGGAATCAACAGAACTTTATATTTTTTGGTTTTAGCTCTAATGCTAAAGCTTTACGCTAACACTTGAAGGCAGTTCCCCCTGATGGGCAGGTGGCAGGCACGCAGCCCAGCCGGTGGGCCTCTGGTGTTTGATGTAGCTCCAGGATCCATCCTGTGTGAAGTCACTGAGAATTGGACATCTTGCCTGATAAGTGAGTTTTACCTCTGGCACATTCTGTTCTTGTCCCTTTGTTTTATGTTCCCAAGGAATTAGGTCTTTCCTGGATTCTCTGGGATCCATCTCTGCCCTGTACCCCAGTTTCTGTGGCCAGATTTCCCTGATGTTCTACATTTCCCCCCAGCTTTACTGTGTTACTCGCTTCATGGATTTTCCAGCAGTTGTTGTGGGCAGTCAAGGTTCCTTCACTGGTAACCTTCCAGCAGTCCCTGTGATTATGTCCTGACGCCGAGAAGCTTGTGTAGTAGCCTACAGTTCTCAGGTTCCTGTACATTCTGTTCAAAGCCTGAAGGCCTTGGTTTTAACATTGGGTGATATTCTCTGAAAACTTATAGCCCATCATAAAGCCTATTTTTTTTTTCTATTTTGGCCTGACAAAGTCCTGATTATTTTTAAAACATTCTATTTGCATTTGGTAGCTTATGTTGTTGCTAGAATAACAGGCTCAACAGATCAGAAATCTTCCTTTTCTGTTTTAGTTTTCTCCTTAGCACTTACTACTAACGTATATTTCACTTTTTAAAAAAGATTTTATTTATTTCTTTATTCCGGGGGGGAGAGTGTGCGAGCACATCAGTCGGGGGAGGGGCAGAGGGAGAAGCAGATGATCTGCTAAACAGGGAGCTCGACCAACACGGGGCTGGATCCCAGGACCCTGAGATCATGACCTGAGCCAAAGGCAGATGCTTCAGGCAGACTCAGCCACCCAGGTGTCCCGATATATTTCACTTTTGAATCTTGTTTATTATTTGTTTCCCCCACCGGAAGGTAAGCACCATTTGGGCAGAGAATTTTATCTGCTTTGTCCTCTCTGTATCTTCAGGTCTTATAGCAGTGCTTGGCACCCAATATATGCTCAATAAATATTCATAGAGTTAAATTCTGACTTCTTCAAATAATTATGTCTTTAAGTTTAGAAGTCTGCCAAGGAGTTCATGGTCACTGTGTTCTGATTGCTTTGTGGTTCCTTATATATATAAAAAGAGCGTGATACCTTCATGAGTTTTTAAATATTTATTATACTTTCAAATGTTTCAAAATTTACTTAGGAATTATAATTACAGATTAATGTTTTACTTACTTGCAAGCCAGGATTATGTTTTTGTTATATATGTTGTTTTATTTTTTTATAGTCCTTTAAATTCAGGTGGGATTTTTTGTTGTTGTTGTTGTGTCTTTTTGTTGTTGTTGTTTTTGAGCTGTAAACCCATTGAAATCAACCATACCTTATTAAGTGATCCAAAGACACACCATCTTAACACATTTTACAACTGCAAATTTGGGATATGTCCTAGTGTCATTGTATGACAGTCACAGCATTTTTTTTACTCAGGGCTACACAGCATGATGGTGTTAAAACACGTTATGTAAATGATGTTTTATGTTTGATGAAATACTGTGGTGAGGTTTTGAAGTTTTGGATGGTTTTTGAGAATCATTGAAGTTTAATTGCTAGAGTAATTTGTTCCCATTTGAACCACAAAAGCTGAAAAACCTTCATAAGGACACTTCATAGTCTTCCTTCCTGTCCTTCATACGTCTCAGTTACTCTAACAACATAACATTTTGGAGGGGCTTTGCTATTACTCAATACTGAACTGGAGAGTGTGATCTCTAGTTCAGAGATCACCCAACAGTGACATCGCATGTCATAGAAATCTGTCCATTTGCAGTTCGACAATTGGACCCCGCCCAATTGCAGAGATTTAGAGTTTTAGAACACAGCAAGTCAGGTTGCTGAGCAAGTTGGTTCTCTAAGAGCTCTGGATTGTGGGGCCCTGGTGCTGAGAGTATAGACAGATTTGAACATCAACTCAAGTGTTTCCTAATGTGTGACCTGCTCTGTATGGTATGTTTCTCATCTTTTAAATAAAACAGAGGTGCCCTCTGGAGGCCTAGTCATGTTTTTGGTAGCATATTAGAATCGTATGTTAAACAAGTGTTTGTGTGAATCTAGATATATCCCATAGGTAGGGAGGCAAGGGACTTGAAAAAATTGTCAGAGAAAATATGTTGAGTTGTCAGGCTTTGGAGAAACTGTTTGGTGTCTCTGATCCACTGACTGACTTTGTGAAAAGTCACCAACCCTCTCTGGGCCTTAGTTTGAGTACTGGTGAAGCGAGAGAACTAGGCCATGGAATATGATCAGTAAAAAGAACTCTTTTCCTTTCAGGAATGGGTATGTTTTATTTAGAGAGGTTGTTTGATTTAAGTAAAAAAGAAATATTTGAGTGTCTAGTTGGTCAGACTAGAGTGATTACATTGGTGTTTTAACTCAACATGTAACTGAGTTAGTCACTACTAAAATCTAAATCTTACCAAGGTGGGTTATTATTCTACTTGTCAATTTGGGGAAAGACAATTTGGTTCTCCCTCTATCACCTAAGTCAATTAACTGCAGTGTTAGGTTTCACATGACAATTAAAACATGATGGATAAGCATGAACTATTCTAATTTAATTCAGAGATGCCCCAACATCAGGCAACAGCTTTATATCTATTTTGTTTTCTGGTCTAACAAAGCATGGCACCACAAAGATCAGATTTCATTACCATTTCTCTCCTATTGCTTTTTTATCAATAGACTTATTACCTTCAATATTTAATGTTCTAGGGTATTTTGGATTGTTTAATCCAATAAAATTCAAGTTTTAAAAGCATCTAGTAGCTTTTTATATAAATCTTAATAATGAGACTAACACAAATTTTATTAGCAATTAAATATAATCTAATTAAAAGCACTTGCTACCATAAAATGGTAAGCCAGGACACAATTAATCTCTTCTAAAACCCTGTAATTTTAAACTAATATAGGTAGGTTTTAGACTTAAGATAGTTCATGTGCTAGACAAAGGTTCTATAAAAGAAGTAGAATAGGATCTTATTTAAAAATAATTTTAAAATAAGATTTCAAGATCATTTGATTTTCATTGTTCTTTAAAAAGGTAACTTTATTATGATTTTTTTTGAATAGGAAAATAATATCTGCTCCTGGTAAAACATTTGGGAAACATATACAATAAAAAGAAGAAAATGGATCTATTCATTATCCATCACCTCAGATGGCCACAAATAGCATATGAGTTCCATTTCCATTGCTTGTTCTAGGTTTACACATACATACATATTCATAATAAGTATATTGAATAAATGTTTTCATTAACTTAATTTTTTGGTAATAGTCTAATATATCTTGAGCATATCTCAAGTTACTAAATTTTATTTGAAAATATACTTTCAATAATGCTTGATATTCCATCATTGGTCACTTAGATTTCTTCCATTGCTTTGCTATAATAAATAAACATAATTATCTTTGAGTATAAAGACACGGTAGAGCCAAATCTTGGAGTCACACATATGCAGATTTCAATTCTAGTTATAACTGTTTTTGGATTGTAACTTTTTTTGGTTTTACCGTTTAGAAGATGGAGATCATGCTGACTTTGAAGTATTTAAATATTAGAAGTAGTGTAGTATAAGCATTTTCACAAAACCCAGGTCATAGGTAGCGGCTAAATAAATATTAGTGCCAGAATGATAGCTGATCACTACTCTTTGAAAATTATTCAGAATTCACTTACTGAATTCAAAATCCAGTCTTTAAATGTACAACTCTTACCTATGATACACCTCTAAAAATTCCTAACCAAAA
The DNA here is from genome assembly GCF_002007445.2 of Ailuropoda melanoleuca. Taxonomy (NCBI): domain Eukaryota; kingdom Metazoa; phylum Chordata; class Mammalia; order Carnivora; family Ursidae; genus Ailuropoda; species Ailuropoda melanoleuca. The sequence goes on along the minus strand of NC_048228.1, from coordinate 34,026,432 downwards.
AGCATTTAAGTTTGACATTTTAAACTGCAGTCATGCATCCAAATTGCTTTCTAGAATGTTTGTATTAATTCATATTTACAGTCATCGGTATGCAAGTGTGCTTTTCTCTCCACACCCTTGCCAGTATTGAATTTTATCAAAACTGATACTGATTTACTTAGTTGAAAACTCTCATTGCTGTTTTAAGCTTCATTTGTTTTATCACTAGTGAAATCAAACGATTTTCATGGTATGGTTCTTTTCTAGGAGCTCTGTCTACATGATTTTGCCTGTTACTATATTTCTTATCAAGAAAATATATTTCTAAAATATATGAGGGCTATTAAAACTTCATTATATTTCTAAAAACATACTATTTTTAGCCTCATATTTATCCTTCATTTTATCTACTAAGAAATTTTAGCATGCAATTTCTATAGAGGGATTATTTCAAATATTTTTTTTCCATTTTGGATCTTTTTTCAACAGCCTTTTCCAACTTTATCTAGCCTTTTAAAAATTATTTTTCAGCGCTCCCCGTTTTCTGATCTTCTCATGCATCCCTCATCTCTTTTCCAACTCTGTCCCCAAATCCCTGACGAAATCAGAGAGACCTACCCATTATCTGCCACTGCAGATTCCATTTATGCTCCTATCATGATATCCTTGCTGTGCCTTAGGTTTTGTTGTCATTGTTATTATTGCTTTGCATATCTTCCGTGAAGCCTAAGCAAGGCTGTATACCTAATATTATACCGCAGTTTAGTACTTGGTTGTTTTATTTTATTTTATTTTTATTTTTTTTGCTAATCAGATCAGTCTCCCCAGCTGCATTAAAACTTCCTTCAGAGTAGGATTCATGGTTTATACTTTCGTATGTCCCCAAATCTCCTAGCACAGGCAGGGAACATACAAAGCACTTAGCGAGCACTTGTTAATTTATATAACTGCAGATGATTGCCTCCTTCCTCCACCTCTTGCTTCCCCAAACACACATTTATTTTTACCTATTGACAGACCAGCTAAGAGAAATGAACTACAGAAGCTTTGGAACAGATGTTTTAGAGTTTGATGCATTCTGTTTCCTTAGTTGTGCTCTGATTCAAAAAGATCCCATATAGCATCAAAAAAGAGCCAGACTACTTCACTAACTCTGAAAAACCAGCAGACTGCACAAGGAGGAAGCTTCCAGATAGTTATTTAAGGTGTCCCAGAAGGTGTTGGGGCAACTGTAGACTCAAGGATCTCCTCTAGGTGTGGGCTTTGGCAGGCAGCCAGGTGAGTTAGAAGTCAAATGGGTCCCTGTCAGCATGGAAAATAGGTCCCAGAATATTGGTTTGTTGTGAAAAAGTGCAAGAGCTAACTCTGTCCAGGGAATATCCTCTGGGGTTCTCCGAGATTCAGGTCCTTGTTGGGGACTTGGGTAGTTTGGTGACTGGATCTGAGCATCTTTTAATTTGCCTTTATTAATACCTCAAGGTTATAATTATAATCTGACCTCTTTTAGGTTTTGTTTAATGATTTCACCTAAAGATTATTAATGCCTTTCCAAATTTTTTGTTTTTCTTTGTAAAGTTTGATCAGAATATCTATTCCTATTTTTAGTAATTTTAATAATATTACCCATATATAACCAAAATGAGATGTAATGAGTTGGGCTTTTTATGATTAGTACCTCTAGGTGTATAATCATTTCAATCCATTGTGTCTTAAAACTACAACTATTATCTCTCATGGTTTTTGTGGGTCAGGATTTGTAGAGGGTGTGATTCTTTACTTCTGGCTCAGGTTCTCTTATGCATTTGCAGTCAGACAGTGACCGGAGTTGGGATGGTGGGCAGCTGAAGCAACTAGGGGCTTGTCCAGCATCTTTTTCTTTCCATGTAATCTGAGGGCCTGTCTATGAGGTCTGTCCACATGGGCTAATCCAGGCTTCTTTTTTTTTTTTTTAAGATTTTATTTATTTATTTGACAGAGACAGCCAGTGAGAGAGGGAACACAAGTAGGGGGAGTGGGAGAGGAAGAAGCAGGCTCCTAGCGGAGGAGCCTGATGTGGGGCTCGATCCTAGAACGCTGGGATCACGCCCTGAGCCAAAGGCAGGCGCTTAATGACTGTGCCACCCAGGCACCCCTAATTCAGGCTTCTTCACAACATGGTAGCTTCAAGGTGGTTGCTTTGCTGCCATGGTAGCTGAATGCTTTAAGAGCGAGTGTTACAAGAGGACAAACTGGTGGTTTCTGGAAGGAAGAGAAGGGAAGCAAGGGGGTGGACAAAATGGGTGAAGAGATTGGGAGGTACGGGCTTCCAGCTATGGGATGAACAAGTCATGGGGATGAAAGGCACGGCATAGGGAATATAGCCAATGGTATCGTAGCAGTGCTGTATGGTGGTAGATGGTAGCTACCTTGCGGTGCGCATAGTGTAATGTATACACTTAGAGAATCATTATGTTCTGTATAAACCAATGTGACACCGTGTGTCAATTATTCTTTAATATAAAAATAAGTTTTGAAAAAAGAGTGAATTTCAGAGTGAGCAATGTGAGAGCCGCATTGTCTTTTATGTCCCAGTCACTAAGACATACGCAGCTACAGCAGTCAGAAATTCAAGGTGAAGGCATGTTGAGTCCGTGCTTGCTGGTGGGAGTGTCAGAGTTACATTATAAGTAGAACGTGGTGGGATGGGAGATTTTACTGTGCATATCTTTGGAGAATATAATCTGCCACTCTCCATCCTAGACCACAACCTGTTACAGCTCTCAGACATGTAAAATAGGCTTATTCTTGCCCTTAAAGTCCTTGAGTCTCTTTCCCTTACTGCATTAGCTTGAAGTCCAGGTTGTTGTCTTCTCAATCAAGTCCAAGTACAGATGAGGCTCCATGAGTAAGACTTCTTGAATACTGGAAAGACGTGAATTAGAGGTCCTTCTGAAAAGCTTTGAACTAAAGAGTTAAGTTACCTGCCCTTCACACACCCACCATTCAATGGTGTGACAAGCACAGGAAAATTCTGTAGATCCTTCCTGTTCAAAAGGGGAGAAATGAGAGGCTATTATATTACAAAGCAAATTTGAAACCTACATGTTCCTGATGCCCTTGCTTAATTAGGGCTCAGTCTGTTCCCTAGAAATTGTTCTCTGTGACCCTTGGCTCCTGCCACTGTATTCTTATTTCCATCTTTTGAATCATCATTCTTAAAAAACAACAACAACAAAAAACCTCAAAAAACCCATGTCCTATATTTATAGCTAACAAGTTTTCTCAACCTTCTTCCTGTGCATGGAAGCTTGGGGGCCCAATGGCCACCTTTTATTTTGAATTGTCTTTGTTTCCTTTTAGCTCTAGATGATATAATTCTTAAAAATCTTTAGGTCTTCTTATGTATCAATTTATAATCCACCCAGTTAGGCAAAAGCCACACCCTCAAAATTTTGGAGATAATCTCCCCTTTATTAGGGGTTCTTTATGGAATGCAGTAAGATAAACACCCTTATGATACCTTGTGTCCTATTGTTCATCAGAGAAGGTTGGCTCCATATGCCTGGAAGAGCCCTAGAAGGCTTTTAATCTGTCTTAAAGGGTCTATAAGACACCACCTTACTATTCCTGAGGCGTTTTAGTCACATGCTTCTTTTTTTGTGGACCAGGCCTTTCTGCCTATACCTGCATTTCTTTCCCTGAAACTCACTCTTATTTTGACTCTTTTGCTCTCTGAAGCAATCAGGAATGAAAAATAGATTTATTTTCAAACCCAGCAAATCCTGTCTCTTTATAGTCCCTCCAAATTTTGCTGAAAACTGAATAATTTTTTTTAACTCACCTTTTTCTGAGTACATATCATCATAAGTAGCAAAAGGAAAGCAGGTGCTCCTTTCAGTATTCTGCTTGGAAATCTCCTTAGCCAGATCTTTGGAGACCATTAGATACATTCTCTATTTTGCACAACACTGGAGGCAGTAGTACTGCTAAAAGTTCTGTAGCTATGTTACAAGACTCTCCTTTTCTCCGAAGTCCAAAACCAAAGCCCTTATTTCTCTGGAGCTGTCACAGGCCGATGCTTTGAGGCCCATTGGTTTTCTACTAACAGTCTCCTTCAGGCTCCCATCTATGGTCTGGTCCAAAGACCAATACCATATGTTTGGGTTTATTTAATTTTTTATTATACAACTTCACTTTTTTTTTTAATACAACTTTGCTTCTGATATCGAAGTGTGTTCCAGTTATCTGTTGCTTTTTAAAATATACCTGTATAACTTGGTGTCTTAAAGCAGCAAAAACAATGCTGTTACTGGTCTTGCCTGGTGTCTGTGGGTCAGCATCTGGGGCAGAGCTCACCCAGGTGGTTGTGGTGCAGGGTCTCTCTTGCATTTGCGGTCAGATGGTGTCTGCAGCTGGACCGGCGGGAGGCTGAAGCGGCTAGGAGCTGTCCCGGCGTATCTCTGTTCATGTAATCTCGAGACCTCTCCGAATTCACCACGTTGGGTAAACATGGTCTTTCTTACAGCGTCATGTCCTCTGCATGGTCAGACTGCTCATGTGGCAGCTAAAGACTTCAAGAACACAGGTTCTCCTGAGTAAGGTGGGAGTTGAATCATATTTTATCACCTGGCCTTGAAGCACATAGTGTCACTTTCACCAGAGTCAGAAGCTTATCCAGATTTAAGGAAAAAGAATTTTGACCTCACCTCTCAAAGGGATGTGGTGGGAGATCTTGCTGTGGTCATTTGGGGAAAATAAAATCTAGCATGCATCTTTGTATTCAGTCTTTACAGGTTAATTCTAAAGTCACGAAATACAGATACACGTGTTGTTAGGGATGTAGATACCTTTGATGTTTAAAAAAAAAAGGTTGAACTTATAACATCCTTGCTTTCATCTTCCAATTTTACTATTTAAACATTCAGTGAATTTCTAATTATAGCATTTAATGGGATTCTAAATTTGATGTTTTTCTCTTGGCTCAGCCAAAATTATGGTTGTGGGTGGTACATGTTTTAAGTTATATCAAATTCTCAGACATGGCGAATTTATGAATGGTAATAGTTTTAACTGGCCAGTTATTGAAACCTTGTGTTTTTGTAAGGAAAGGGGAAAAACGTTCTATAAAAATGAAGAGAAATCCCATCTCTTCCTAAAATCTAGCTCAGCGTAAGTACTGACAGATTTTCCTAGTGATTCTTAAAATTAATCTTTTAAAATACCAAGAACCATATGGTTGAACTTCATGACTGTGAGGAGCAAAGCCTTCATTAAAGGCGACGACTGCCTCTCCTGTCTTCTTGGCCATAGCAGCTTGGTTTGTCCTCTGTCACCACATAAGTGAGCCCTGTGTGCTCTGGAAGCATTTTGACTCTTTCGGATATTTTGTCTGCATAGGCTGGACCCCGTTCACTGCATCTTCTTACTTGGGTTTCTCCTCTGCTTTCCGGCTAGTTTCTGTGGGAGAGCCAGGCAGGCAGCAATGCTCAGACGCTGCTGCCTGTGGGAAACACAGCCGTTTCTTCACAGGGCTGTCAAGGACCAGGCTCCATTCAGACCTCTTAAAAGGGTCAAAGGTGATATAAAATGAATGGAAAATACTAGAATGAATCATCACAGTTCATTGCAATTATTGTACCTAGGAGAGCACATCACTTTGTAGCAATCAGCCTGGCCCAGTGCCAATGAATATTCAGTCATCACAACGTTGAAGGCGATGTTCCTTAGTGAATTATTGACCATATCTGAATGATCTTTTAAAATATATGCAAAGTGTGGCTGTAATATGGTAAGTTCCAACATATTCCATGTCCTAGTCATAATTGTGCCTCCACAGTTTACCCTCATGGAAATTTCTCTGAGATACAGCATGATTTCCAGCAAGCAGCCTAGTGAAATTGGCAGTAAAGGTTTGTTCATTTAATTACAACCTGATTTTTTAAAATTTTTTTATTTTTTTAATTTTTTTTAAAGCTTTTATTTATTTATTCGACAGAGACAGAGACAGCCAGCAAGAGAGGGAACACAAGCAGGGGCAGTGGGAGAGGAAGAAGCAGGCTCCCAGAGGAGGAGCCTGATGTGGGGCTCGATCCCATAACGCCGGGATCACGCCCTGAGCTGAAGGCAGACGCTTAACGTCTGTGCCACCCAGGTGCCCCACAACCTGATTTTTAAGACTATTGAATTGTCTTTGAAACGAAGGAAGTTATATCGCCAGGCAAATGGTAAACCTATAAAAGTTACAAATAACAAAAAATAATTTGAAAAACCTAGAGTAACAAAAGTAGCATGAGGTGAGTAGATAATTGGAATGTCATATTTTGATAAAGATATTTCAGATTATTTCAGTTTACTAATTTAGCATCTTAATTGTACTATGAAAGGTACTAATCTATTTAGTGTGTTTATTCATGAAAATTGAACTTGTCATTCACTTCAGGAGTTAAAATGTCCTATATGTTTGTTTTTTATGCCTTTGTTTTGCCTCTTTCTGGAATGGATACCCCTTTACCTCTTATTCTAGACTACTGTTAAGACATAATCCCACTACCACCTTTCCTCCCCAATGACTGGCTGTTTCTATCTCGGTATCACTTATGCATAGCTCTTGCACTGCTTTTATTACCATGCATTATAGTTTTTGCCTGTGTGCTACTTGGAAGCAGGAGTTGTCTTATTGACTTTTGTATGTTATAGACGCCTGGCATATTGTAGATATCCAAAATTGTTTACTGAAGGAACAAGTGATTGAATGGATTTATGGTCCTATTTTATTTGTCGTTTGAGTCTGTAGTGTTTAATCATCGAATCCTCTTTCTCATTAATCCACCCTTCGTGTTTGGAGCATAACGGCACCTCTCATTTCACATTTTTACTTCTCTTTATTTTACCAGGGAGGGAAAGAATGGTAGTCAGGGCTTGGAAGTGATGGTGCGTATTTGGGGAAGTTCATACGGGCACCTAGCTGCTTTAATGCCTTATCTTCAACCTTGGGGGGTTGATAAGTCTTCATTATTAATTCATTAATTAGATGTTTGTTTAACACCACGAAGAAAGATTTAGTGAATATGCAAAAATGCATAAAATACAGCTCCTGATTTCAGCTAAGGTATTGTCTACTAGAGAAAGGAAACACATATGTTGATACAAGTTGGGATTGCTGGGTTTTTGTTTTGTTTTGGTTTTGTTTTTTTAAAAGATTTTATTTATTTATTTGACAGAGAGAGAGACAGGCAGCGAGAGAGGGAACACAAGCAGGGGGAGTGGGAGAGGAAGAAGCAGGCTCCCAGAGGAGGAGCCTGATGTGGGGCTCGATCCCAGAATGCCAGGACCGCACCCTGAGCTGAAGGCAGACACTTAACCGCTGGGCCACCCAGGTGCCCTGGTGGGGGTTTTCATAAAGGTAGAGAAAGAATGCAAAGGCTGTTTTGAGATAGATTACCTTGGCTGCCTTTATCAGGTAGAGCTTTCCAAAGAAAAGTTTGAGTACAAATTATCATCCCTTTTTACTTATGTGCTGTGAATTCCATGACAAAAAGACTGTGCAGAAAATTTGTCTACTGCCCTGAAATTTCTTTAGGGAAAAATTGAGGGTAGTATAATATTTACATATGCAATTTTTTTTTACATAAGCAATTTTAATAAAATTTTGTTTTGGGTAGGTAAGTAAAGGAATACCCTAAATTTATCTTCTATGAAGTGGTTGAATTTTTAGGTAAAATTCCTTCAGGTAGTTAGCCTGTATTAGTATGTTAATTGAAGCTAGAGGAAATGCTGAATCAGTTGAAGTCTTAGGACTATAGCACCACATGATAGTTAAATCAGTTTTTAGCTGATTGGTTTGCTTTCCTGGAATGTGACGAGGACGTGATTGCTTTTGCTTTTCTTACAATTTACTTTAGGTTCTTTAGTTTATGCACAGTTATTAGCTGTTAAAAAATAAGAACCTAAATTGACACCAAGAGTTGGGAAATAAAGCATTTTACTACCATTAGGGACTTTATTTTCTACTAAGTGCAGTCCAACGAAAGGTATTCTGGTGTGTTTATTTGAACAATAGAAATGCCATCTGTAGCTTATAAATGTATCTAAGTATTTTAATCTCTGACGAGATTCTCGGTTTGCAGCGGTGCTAGTAAATCAACCGCATTTCTCCTCTAAGATTATTTCCTGGTGGAGCTCTAGTAGGCGAACTCTTACAGAATCGCGTGCCATTAAATGATGCACCATTTACAGCAGATTGGCTGGAGTACTCACGCGACTCACACTGGAGGAATCCATGGTCAGCGTTACAGATAATCAAAAAGAATGATGTAAGCAAAATTCAGATACTGTCTCAAATGTTTGTGTATTTGTTTTCCTTTTAAGAAAGAAAAAGTTATTCACAAAATATAAGCAAATGTATTCTAGAATTTACGAGGAGGTGGCATAAAAGCGATGAATACATTAGGCATTTCCAAAATAACTGATTTTCACCAAATTGAATTTTTAAAGGGCAGTATTTCAATAATTGATTTTATTTGTTTTTTTTTTATGATCATTTATGTATTTATTTGAGAGAGAGGGAGAGAGATAACGAGCAGCGGGGAGTATCAGCGGGAGAGGGAGAAGCAGACTCCCCACTGAGCAGAAAGCCTGACATGGGGCTCGATCCCAGGACCCTGGGATCATGGCCTGAGCTCATGACCTGAGCAGAAGGCAGATGCTTATCCGACTGAGCCACCCAGGCGCCCCTCTTTTTGCTGTCCTAAGAAGTATTTGCTTTAAAAATTAACATATATCGAAGGTGTATTGCTCCCTTTAAGCAGATATCCACATTGAAATTTAACAATTTAGGTACATGACAGAAATTTCAGATGAAATTTTCGTCTTCCGGTGGCTGTTTATGTAATTGGACTAAAATTTAAATTCCTCATGGCCTAAATTAGTGCTGCTTAGCGTGGGGTGCATATCAGAATCACGTGGAGGGTTTTAAAGCGTACACATGTCTGGCTCCCATTCTGGTGATTCTGGTGTAACTGGTCTGGGAACGAGCAGCGTATGTGGAGTTTTAGAAGCATCCCAGGTAATTGAGTGTGCAGCACAGTTTAAGAAAACACACATCATTCAGCCACTGTCTAATTATTTGATTTTTATGTGTATCTCCTTTCCCTTTTTTTTTGGTCAGTTGAATACCAAGGATTCCTTTTACTTAAGGATCTTTTCATTAGCAATTCCTTCTGCCTGGAATACTCTTCCTTCAGATCTTTACAGGGCTGTCTCCTTCTCATCATTCAGGCCTCAGCTCAAAGGATTCTGCTTCAGGCAAGGCTTTTCTTAATCCCCCTGGCTAAAGCATTCTTTTCCCCAGTATTATCACATTATTCTGTTTTACTTTTATTATTGCCTTTTCTTTTTTTTGCCATGAGATGATATCCTATTCTTTTGTTAGGTTCCCCCCACCCCCCTACTACAATGTAAAGTCTATGAGGGCATGTCTGGCACGCTCGGTTCACCAACATATTCCTAGCACTTAAAACCAAGCCTGTCATAAAACAGTTGCTCAATAATTATTTTTTGAATAAATGACTAAAAATGTTGATAAATTATTGTGGGAATATACAAAATTATCTCTCTTTTTCCTCTCTTAAAAAACCCTCAAAACATGAAATCACATTTAAAAAACTAGAATAGGGCTGCCTGGGTGGCGCAAGTCAGTTAAGTGTCTGCCTTTGGCTCAGGTCATGATCCCAGGGTCCTGGGATCGAGCCCCGTGTCAGGCTTTCTGCTCAGTGGGGAGTCTGCTTCTCCCTCTCACTCTCCCTCTGTGCTCTCTCTCTCGTATAAATAAATAATATCTTTTAAAAAAATAAAAATAAAAAGTTAGAATAAAGCCATAGGATGGAATGCGTTGAAAATGTCAACAGGCAGAGAAGAAGTAAACCTAGCAATGTGGCAGCCCCCACTACTGAGGGCTTAAAAGTGGTGGTATTAAGGCCGGAACGGTTATCACCACTTGAGGCCCTCACTCCTTGGCCATACTGTGGTCTTACCATCATCCCAAAGTGCCGTATGTTTGAAATCTTCCTATATGTTCTACCTAACTTATTTTAAGAACTCAGATATCACTTTTTCCTCCAAACGCCTTCCCTGAGCTCAGTCTCCGGGAAGAGTTAGGTCTTCTGTGCTCAGCTTGTTTGGATCATGGTCATTGCCATTCATCGACGGTCTTCTGTCTCCCTCACCAGCCTCTAGCCTCCCTGGGAATAGGGATTGTGTCTGTGGTACCAAATCCATAACAGGTACTCAGCAACTATTCCGTTGAATGAAAGCATAAATAAATATGAAATATTGCACTGCAATATTCTGAAATATTCTGTTGAATGAAAGCATAAGTAAACATGAAATATTGAACCATTAGAACTGCTAATTAAAATTATAAAATGGATTTTTCAGGAATATAAGTAAGTTGAAGTAGTCTTTAATAGAATAAAGCAATAAATAAGAGTATTCTAGGCCAACTGGGCGGGGATGTGATGTTATGCACTCTTAGGAAATTAAGAAAACGTTGGTGCCAATAAGTCTGAGCACTGGCTTCCAACTGATATGCGGCTTGTCATCTGAACAAGGTTTTCATCACTCACTTGGGACTTTTTATACATTATTTACCCTTTTTGATAAACTTCTTTTCAATAGCTACTATTCAGATGGATGCATTTTCCAGTAACACCTGATACGCATTTTAAAATGTAGCTTTTAATTGGTATTGATTGCCAGTAAATCCAGTGATAACTTTCATCAGCATACTTTGAACTTTGTTGTTCTGCCCAAAAGAAAATGCGGCAATCTTTGAACGTATAAATATTTAAAATTCTCTCTGTAGAGACCCTGGTAGTTCCATGGGTACTACTGTCATAATTTAAGCACTTAAATAGTCCTTAGGATTGCCCTTTCAGGGAGTGCCCTGCTTCATGTCTCTACAGCACTACTAACCATCGTTTCACTTCAAAGCTAGATGGTCAGGTCTTTCAAAAGGACAATCATGCAGCTGAAATGGACATATTTTCATTAATGTTGTGGAATTGTTTATTGCCTCATTTTCTGTCGCAAAGGTGGTAAAACAGGGAAAGAGGAGTGAATACTCAGTACAGAAAGGCTGAACAGGTCCCCCCAAATCATCCAGAAATGCACAGATCACTGCTTTCCTGCTGGCAGCCTGGGAACCGGTATGTGTTTTCCCCTTATGTTCTTAGCGCTACCAAGTTGAAACCAAGCCATTTGTCCTATTTCTACAGAGGAGACAGCGGGCAAGGAGAGCAGGGAATCTTAATACTAGAGTCACAGCATGCAAGGAGGTTTTCCCTTTAATTTGAATCTGCATTCCCCCATAGTCAGATCCAGTTCTGTGCCAGTGTAAGTGTTATTCCACAGAGAGAAAGATTTAGGGAAGGTCATTCCATGAAAAGACACGGGAGGTGTGGAAGTGCACCTGTGGCATTCCCGGGGAGCATATGGGTTAGGAGATGTTAGGGTTTGTGCGGTGGGCAAAGGAGAAATGAAGCCGAAAGGGTAAGGTCAGGTTGAGATGGCTGTACAGAAGACTGTATTCCATAGTGAGAAGTTCAAACCCTCTGTTGTTGGCAGGAGGGGGTTTTGACTTTTTCTTTTTAGCAGCAGTGCAGAAAGTTGGTGGAGAAGAAAGGAGAGTGGTGATAGGAGACCAGCTTTCAGTATTTAAGGTTATATAAAAGCTAAATCTGAATTTTGGTACGAACAGAGGGAAGGGAAAAGAGGGAACAAATGAAAGAGATTTCAAAGACAGGTTCAAAGACAGGTTTAATGATTCAATTGGAATTAGAGGAGAACAGAAGTGGAATGATGAAATTTTTAGTTTGGGTGACTAAGTGATGGTACCATCATTACCCAAGTACTGGTTATGTGTGTGTGTGTTTGCCATTATCAACAAAAATATATATGCCCCAAACTGAAAGTCTTCGGTCTTTCCTCTAGGAGTTAATATTTTTTTCCACAGAAAAGTAATTTCTACTAAGATATGGCTCCTCTGGTATTATTGAAAAGTATAGTAGGAAGGGCCAAGTATTTAATGTGAAAAGACCTGAATTCAGCTTCTGTCTACACTTCTTTCAAATTTTGACGTGTCCTTTGCACTTAGCTTCCTTATGTGTAAAGTAGGGATACTTTCTTATTGGTTTGTCCTAATGAACAAATGAGATGACCTATGAAAACACTTTTTAAAATTCTGAAGTGCTGTATAAATGTGAGTTATTATATTTGTATATACCATTAAGAGTTGGACAATAAAAGAGGTTTTACTTCATCAGCACGGATCCCTTGATCCTGAGGACATGCTGTGACGTCCCCGTACTTTTCCTTCATGTTCTCTACTGCGTTACTTAAAGCATCAAGTATGAGTAGGTGTTTGCAAATGCTTCTCTAAGCACAAATATTTATGAAAACAAAACAAAAAAAGTAAGCAGGTTGATGACTAAAGTGATGTCCTGTTAATGTTATTTCATCTCTTTACTATGATGAAAAGAAGTATAAGGATATTCTTTATTCTTACCTTTCCTACTTTTACCACCTGCCTATCCTCAGCATGGCTCCAGCTCTGTTCTTGGTCAGCATAGGCCAATTACCCAGAATGAAACAAATTAAAGGAAGGGGAAAAATCATCTCAAAGTGCATTCCTGTGCAGTTTTCACCAACTGCAAAGTAGTCTAACAAAATTAAAACTGTGACAAAACTAGAAAGATTGCTTCAGTCCATCTCAAAGTATGATTTAACTCTCTCCTAGAAGTGTATATGACAATATTCAGATCGACCAAAATTCAAAAGTTGAAAGGAAGATTTTTTTCATTTTGCTACTTTATCCTTAATTATTTTTGATACCAAATTTCAAGGAAATTTCAGGTCCTATCAAGCAGGACAGCCAATAGAAATAACCACATTTCATATGTGACTCAAACTAGAGTAGTGGATATCTCATTCATTTCTTGTTTAAAATTAGTTTGCTTTATTGTTTTCTATTTTCTCTTATTTTTTTAAAATGTATTTTGGTTAGAAAAAAAGAGTGACCTTAAAATGAATAGTTCTGTTTCCTTCGTTTCACAATTTATATCCTGCATATGGAAGCGGATTCATCCTAGAGCAATAAAATAAACCAGTGTTGTTTTTCTCTTCTTTTATGGGTGATCGGACTTAATGTGCATGCCTATTTTCACTGCCTGTTAAATTCAATCATTCAGGGATATCTTTATGGGCTACTGCCATACGATTAATGAACAGTAAAAAAGGTCAACTTAATTGTAGTAGACAAGTAGTTCCCTCTCCCATTGAATGGGCTTTTTCTGAATCCTTCCTGGCTGGGATTTTTCCCTTTCCATCCGATGGGATGTTTGGCGTTAGCTTGTTTTAGGAGACACCCCATCTTTCCTGATCTCCTTGCAGTTGAGTGAAATCCCTCTGTGTGGGTGACTTCAGGACCACCTTTATGACCCGTCCTTCCCAGGAGAGGACACTTAGTGCTTTCTTGAAACTCCATTTCTCCTGTCCAACAAACTATGCTGTACTTTTTTCCAGAAGTAAGTGTTCGATTACGTTAATATCACATTGATGATTATTGGTATCTGTATGAATGGAAAGGTCCTCAACTGAGTTGTTCTCGAAGAAACCGTGGATATCAAGAGATCATCTATATCTTTATGATGAAAGAAAAACAGTTGTTTCAAATGTGGGATCATCATCTGTCATCTGGATATTAGAACAATTCAGAGATTAATGCAATTAAAAATTCTCATAGTCATGAAGATTCTTACTGATGTATAGGCTTAATTTAGTTTCCATTTTGGAGTGATAGTAGAAAAATTTGAACTAGTGTGGATTAATTCTTTAACTTTAAGAAACAGGTATTAAAGATATGATTTTCAGATCTGTACACTTTTTAAAAGTAGAAAATGAAATTACAATACAAGTATTATGTTAAAAACACTTTTGAGATTATCCTTAGAATTATAAAAATATGTATGTGGTTTTAAGAGAAAAACAAATACTGATACACAGCTATGAACTCAGCTATTATTAGTAAGCATGAAGAAATGCTAGTATAGTTTTAATATAAGTCTAGTTAGCAACCATGATAGTATAAAAATACATTGGTATCCCTGATGCTTTTCAGCCCTTTATTATTACCTTATTTTATTAAATATAATTGAGCTTTATTATTAATTCTGGGTATATGTGTTCAATGCACTATGCATTTCAAAACAATTTCTATTTATAAATGATACAATGTTTTTATGTTAGGCATTCATTGGTGTGATATCAGATAAAGGTTACAGAGGACATGCATTCTTTGCTATGGTTTTCTTGTTTAGTAGTCTTCTTTTCAATTTATATACATTGTTCTAGTTGAAAAGAACAAATGACCTATTTATTAATTGTGCAGTCAATACTTCTCAAAACGAATAATGGCTTAGTACTTGAACTGGCAGCAGTAAAGGTTAGTAGACTTGTGTATGACTTTCCTGTGGGGTCCCCGGGGCCTAAAGTATTTATTACTTGGGAACAAAGAGCCTTAGAGTTCAAGGTAAGCGACTGTGTGTGTGATAGGACTCATAGTAGGCCTGTAAAGGAGGAAACAGTCCATGGTTAGCTACTAACTGGGCACATTGTAGAGTCAATTTCCTTTTTCCTGAGTCATTTACACTGAAAGTCACATACTCCCTCAGGTCTTTTTGAAAATGACTACAAGCTTGGATTACTAATACTTTCCTTGTGGCCATATGCCCCTGAGGAATGTCTCACTCTTTATAGTGTTGAATAATATGTAGTATTCATATCTGATTAAGTTTGTCAACACAAACTTTTGCCAAACTTATAAATCATTGGCTACTTGATCAGTTTTTTGCTTTTTTCACCTCTGTGTTCAAAGAAGCATTAAATTAAAGCATTAATATGGTCAGATTATAAGCCCAGTTTTCTAACATTGATCTGATGGAGTACTTTATGATTACCGAGCTAAAGATATTAGTGTAGGCATTTATCATAATACCGAACAGAGGATTGGCACATTTTCTTTGCAATTGCATTTTTTTAGAAGTTTCTTTTCTTACTAAAAATTCTATTGGACTGTATAGGAATTCAAATTAGGTTAGTGTGAAAAATGAAACGATATACCAATCAAGTCTTTCTAATTTCTAATCCTTCATTTGCTTATTAGCTTATTCATTTATTTCTCTAACAAGTGAGTTGTTATGCCTATGCCAGGTACGACTTTGCTGGGCCCTTGAAAATATGTTTTAAGCTTTATTTGGTCCTAGTGTTTTCTGAAATTATATTTACTGGAAGTGAAGAGTAAATAGCCGAAAGGCCAATAAGCACATGAGAAGATGCTCAGTGTTAGTAGTCTTTAGGGAGATACAAATTAAAACCACAACGAGATTTGTTTTATATTTGCAAGTATTACTGTAACAAAAAAGACAGATAATTACAGGTGTTCATAAGAATGCAGAATAATTGGAACCTCATACATTGCCGGTGAGGATACAAAATGGTGCAGCCACTTTGGAAAACAGTTTGACAGTTCTTTAAAATGTTAGACATGAGGGGCGCCTGGGTGGTGCAGTTGTTAAACATCTGCCTTCGGCTTAGGGCGTGATCCCGGCGTTATGGGATCGAGCCTCGCATTAGGCTCCTCTGCTGGGAGCCTGCTTCTTCCTCTCCCACTCCCCCTGCTTGTGTTCCCTCTCTCGCTGGCTGTCTCTCTCTGTCAAATAAATAAAATCTTTAAAAAAAAAATGTTAGACATGAAATTACCATATTACCTAGCAATTTCACTCCTAGGTATTTATCCAAGACTAACGAAAACGTATGTTCTCGTAAAAGCGTATGCATGGAAGTTCACAGCCTTATTCATAATAACTCACAAGTGGAAACAATGCAGATGTTCTCCAGCTGATGAATGGATAAAGAAAATGTGGTGTGTCTATACAATGAAATATTGTTCAACCATACAAAGAAAATGAAGCAGTAATATCCAGTAACACAGGTACTGATTTTATTTTATTATTTTATTTTTTTATTTTTTAAGTAGGCTCCACACCCAGCATGAAGTCCCATTTTATTGATGAGGAAACTCAGGTTGTATAACTTACAATGTAACTTGAGAAAGACAAAAACTCAAGTCAGCTTGACTTCAAAACACTCATTGAACTTTTACGTTGTAATGAGTTAGCGTTCGTTTGTGGTGTTCAGTCATCATCCTCATCTTTACCTTTCCTTCATGGCCAGAGTTTTGAAAGAGAGTTTCGATTCCATGTCGCCCTCATTTGATGACCTCCCACCTCCAGTGGAAACAGCTCAGCCACTAGAGCTCTCTGTTTTCTTATCAACGCCTGCTTTGCCGAAATGGAATTCATATACCATAAAATTCACCCTTTTAAAATGTACCATTCAGAAATCTTTAGTATCTGAGAACTTTCTGAACGTTGTGTATCATGGGCTCTTTTCAATCCCTCCCATATTTGATCTTCCCATGGCGTTTGACATTGTCAACCACTCCCTCCCTGCTACTCCATCCTCCTTCACCCTTTTTCTCATTGTTCTCCTTACATTCATCATCATTTCACAGACTTTTTGGGCTTCTCTTCCTTGATCCACCTTTCAAATGTTGGTTTGGGGTTAACTTACTATTATCGACTTCCGGAACCACGTATGTTGGCATATGGCTCACAGATCTCTGTTTTGGTTGTTTATACAACACGTTTATTATGCATTTATTATGTGTGAGACTCATTTTAGGCACATGAAATCTGTGTTGTCATTGAACTTCAATTCTATTGGAAGAGACAAGGGTTAACAAATAAGAAAGAAGGAAGCTTACAATTTTAAATGGTATGGTGGTGTTAGGCTTCACTGAGAAGGTGCCATTTGAACAGAGGCTTGAAGGGGGTGAACCATTTAGCCATGAAGCTGTTGGCAAGAAGAACATACCAGGGTGGGAATAGCAAATAGGAGGATACCAAGGGCAAACTTGTCAGGCACAATTAAGGAGTAGTAGGAGAACAAGTGAGTTGGAGTCGTGAAAATCAAGGGGACTATAGCCGATGTTGTCAGAGACAGAATGAGGGGCAGATCATGTAGGGCTTTATGGATCATTATAAGAATTGGGCTTCAGGGATGCCTGGATGGCTCAGTTGGTTAAGCATCTGCCTTCAGCTCAGGCATGATTCCGGGGTCCTAGGATCAAGCCCCACATTGGGCTTCGTGCTCTGCAGGAAGTCTGCTTCTCCCTTTCACTCTGTCCCTTCCCTGGCTCATTACACTCTGTCTCTCTCTTTCTCAAATAAATAAATAAATAAAATCTTTTTAAAAATTAAAAAAAAAGAACTTGGGCTTTATCCTCTTTGGAGTAGAAGATGAATTTTATATATATATAAAAATATACATAATATAAATATATATAATAATATAATATAAATGTATACAATAAATATAATATATATATTTTTTAAAGTAGGCTCCACAGCCAGTGTAGAGCCCAGTGTGCGTCTTGAACTCAACCTTGACCTCAAGAGCAGAGCTGAGATCAAGAGTCGGACACTCAACCAACTGAGTTACCCAAGCACCCCTATTATCTGATATTTTTAAATGACTGCTTTGGCTTCTGTGTGAGAATAGGCTAATGGTGAAATTTTCAAGCAGGAAGACATGAATGGAAGGCTGCTGAATTGATACAATCTTCACCTCTCCTATGTTGTAGCTCAGTATATTTAAGTGCTTACTGACCATGTTCACTTGGCTGTAACACAGTTCATCATGTTCAAAGACTAAACATCCTCACTTCCCAGCTCCCTATTCCAAAGTTGCTCTTTCTTTCTATAACCTCTATCTTGGTGAAGACCCATTTACCCAAGAGAGGAGTCACCTTTGACGTTTTCAAGGCTTGATTTTTTGAGAGCAGTATAAGTAAGGTTCATAGCAAAATGAAAAGAACAGAGATTTTCCATCTGTCCTCTGCTTCCATGCATGTATAACCTTGTCCATTATCAACATTCCCCCCAGAGCAGTCCTTTGTTACAATTGATGAACCTACGTTGACACATCATAATTACCAAAGTCCATAGTTTACAGTTCAGTCTTGGTGTTGGGCATTCTGTTGGCTTGAACATGTGTGTAATGACACGTATCCACCATTATAAAGTCATACAAAGCATTTTTTCTGCCCTAAAAATCCTTTTTGCTCCACCTCTTCATCCCTCCTCCACCCCTTCCCCCACCCAAAAGTGGATCTTTTTATTATCTCCACAGTTTGGCCTTTTCCAGAATGTCATATAGGTAGGTATATATAGTATGTAGCCTTTTGAGATTGACTTCTTTCACTTAGTAATACGCATTTAAAGTTGATAGCTCATTTCCTTCTAGTGCTGAATCAATCATGTTCGCTTGTTTCAAGGTACCACAGTTTATCTGCTCATCTTGATTTTTTCCAAGTTTTGGCAATTATGAATAAAGCTCCGAAAACATCCTGTGAAGATTTTTGTGTGGACATACATTTTTCAACTCCTGTGGGTAAATACCAAGGAGTGGGATTGCTGGGTCTTGTGGTAAGAGTATGTTTAGTTTTGTAAGAAACCCCCCAACTGTATTACAAAGTGGCTGTACCATTTTGCATTCTCACCAGTGGTGAATGAGAGTTTCCTTGGTTCTGCATCCTCATTAGCATTTGCTGTTGTCAGCATCCCAGATTTTGGGCATTCTAATACATGTAGAGTGGTATCTCGTTGTTTTAATTTGAATTTTCCTGATGATACACGGTAAGGAGCACCTTTTTTTTATATGTTTATTTGCAATCTGTGTATCTTCTTCAGCGAGGTGTCTGTTAAGGTCTTTGGCCCATTTTTAAAAATGGGTTTGTTTACTTATTGCTGAATTATAGGAGTTCTTGTAAATTTTGGTTAATAGTCCTTTATGAGATGTGTCTTTTGCAAATATTTTCTCCTAGCCTATGGCTTGTCTTCTCATTCTCTTGATATTGTGTTCTGCAGAGTTTTTAATTTTAATGAATCCAGCTCATCAATTCTTTTTTCGATGCATTGTGCCTTCAGTGTTATATCTAAAAGTCACTGCCATACCCAAGGTAATCTAGGTTTTCTCTTATTCTACCTTCCATGAGTTTTATAATTTTGCGTTTATTTACATTTAGGTCTGAGTTAATTTTTGTGATAGGTATAAGGCCTTTGTTTTGATTCTTCTTCTTCTTTTTTTTCTTGCATATGGATGTCCAATTGTTCTAGCACCATTTGTTGAAAAGACTATCTTTGCTACATTATACTGACTTTGTCCCTCTGTCAAAGATCAGTTGACTGTACTTTTGCGAGTCTGTTTCTGGGTTTGCTGTTCTCTTCCATTAATCTGCTTGTTTATTCTTTCTCCAACATCACATTGTCTTGATTACTGTAGCATTATAGTAAGTCTTGATATTGGGTAGTGTTTGTTCTCCAACTTTGTTCTCCTTCAATGTCGGTCTTGACTATCCTGGGTTTTTGCCTCTCCATATAAACTTTAGTATCAGGTTGCCCATAGCCACAAAATAATGTCCTGATTGGGATTGCACTGAATCCTTAGATAAAGTTGGGAAGAACAGATCATTAACATTGAGTCTTCCTATCTTTGACTCTTCATGGTTTCCTTACCCTTCAGTCAAATTAAAGATAAAACCCTTTAAATTCTTCTTACCTGCACATAACAATTATTTTGATTTTGTCCACTGACTTTCACTGATTGCTCTGTCAAACTCTTCTTTTTGTTACCCCTTAATACTCAATATTCTAGCAGTTCCTTGATAGAAGGGCAGCATGTGATTCTTTCATTCCTTTCTGACTTTCTGAAGGTACTGCTTAGCCACTTCCTTGCCTGACCTGGGCAGCCTCTGCCCAGTCTCACTGAAGTGATTGATAGGAAGGCAGTGTGTGCTACTGTAGTCCAGTCAGACAGGTTTGAGCTGAATCCCAGACCTATGGATTAGTTAGATGACTTCAGACAATCCACCTAATAACTGGAAGCCTCATTTTCTTTATCTTAAAAAAAAAAAAAAAGGCGAAAGCATATCCATATATTAGGGTCATTTCTAGTGTTAAAGTTTGTATTTCTAAGGCTCCTATTAGATGGTAATTGCTAAATAAATAATAATAACATTTTCTCTAGAACACATGCTTTAAGGAAGACAAGGGAAGGGATTTAACTGGTCCATAGTTTTTATTAGGCCTCTGTCTTTGTGTTGTACAGTTTTATGGGTTTTGCCAAATGCATAATGCCATGCAGCTACTGGTACATATCATACAGATAGTTCCACTGCCTTGAAATCCCCTGTGGTTTATCTACTCATCCTCTACCCCACCCCAAACTTCTGGTGACCACTGATCTTTTAATTGTCTCTATAGTTTTTGCCTTGCCCAGAATGTCATGTAGTTGGAATCACACAGGATATAGCTTTTTCAGATGGGTTTGTTTCACTGAGCATTTGAATGGATGGTTTTAATGGAGTCATTGTACAGATTTTCAACTTCCACATAAACTCTTTATTAATATTGATCTGACTAAGAGCAATGCTTTATTCATAACAATCTTTCGCTTACTTTACAAAAGAAAGGCACACTTTCATCCATCCCAATTCCTACTATGGTACATTGCCCCACAGTCATAGAAAATTTAACAATTTAAAAATTTCAATTAATGCCTTAAATTTTTGTTGCAGAGAAGTATGATAGAGTAAACAATGAAAGACTTAATTATGAAATATTTTGCATAAAAATTATATGAGAGAATGAGATTGCAATAAAGGTCAGGAAAATAAAATAGTAAGGTAGAATTTTCAGCTGTTAGAAGAAGAATTTATTGGGGCACTTGGGTGACAGTTGGTTAAGTGTCCAAGTCTTGATTTCAGCTCAGGTCATGATCTCATTGTGAGACTGAGCCCCATGTAGGGCTCTGAACTCAGTGGGAGTCTGCTTGAGATTCTCTCTCCCTCTGCCCCACCCCCGTTCATGCTCTCACTCCCTTTCCAAAAAAAAAAAAAATGTTTATTATTTAAATAGATAATAGTTTTCTTAAATTACTGTGGATTTAGAGTCCATTGAGTATTCTTATAAGTTTTACCTAAAATGTCAGTGTTTCAACAGGGTAGAAATTAAATTCTCTTCAGTTACCTATTTTACCACAGATGAAAAATTGTCAATGTTAACTTGCTAATGTGTGAGTAGTTCCATAATTTAAAAGTCTTTCAAGGGTCTATAAGCAGAAATAGTTGAAGACTGCTAGCATGATGTATAAAACCCATGTTTTTAAACCTGGTATATAAAACCTTTCATCACTTTTATCCTTCTAGTCCTTTAAAAAAAATTAACCATTTCCTGCTCCACATTATATGCTCCAGCAAGAAAAACTACTTGAAGTTCTATACCATGCTTTTTCCTGCCTCTTTGTCTTTGCTGTATCATTCTTTCCCATCTTTGCCTCACTGCCTCTCACCCCCCTGGAACCCCCCTTCATATTGGATGCGATGCCTGGGCTCCAGTACTTCTTACCACTCTGCTAGTCTCTGTCGTCCCGTGAACATAGTTTTGTCATTAGCTTGTTTTTCTCTGATATTGGACTGTAAAGACTCTGAGAGTAGGAACTATGTTTTATCTTTGCCTCCTCGGCAGTTAGCTGTATACGTCCTCTGGGAATAAGTTAATTAGTTGGGCAAATATTAATTATTGAATGAAACAAGGGTGGATTTTAATTGTTAGAAAGTGAATTCTTGCACATAACTTTTTTCGGGGAGTCAAACTGTAAAAGACTACTTTTGTTTTATGTTAGTTAATTTTCTGGCTGTAATATTTGCCCTGGCTGGTAAGGTTTTCAGTAAAATGTCACATGAAGATAGGATTTTGAACATAAGAATGAGTTTAACGGTCACTCTTGTAATAGAAGGAGCACAGACTGGGAGCAGTAGGGCAGACTCCAGGTTTGGCTTTGCTGCAAGCTTGCCACGTGACCGTGGATAAGTTAACCAGCCTGAGGGGTTGGTTTCCTTATCTGTAAAATGAGTAAGTGACCAGATTATTTCTAAGGTTTTCTTTACTCTTTATTTACCGTCAAGACACAAACAATCAGTAGAGCAAACATATAATTATTCTATGCAAGAAGGATAGAAAATATGGACTTGATTTATTTTCTAATCATTCATACCGTGGACATGCAGATAGTGCAGACCTTGTACATATCACCTGCAAACTATATAGCGTCACGGCTTAGATTTTATCCTTACACTAAAAAAATAAACTAAAATAATTCAAATTGTCATGATTGAAAATTTAGAAGTAGTTAATATGTTGAGTCATATAATTTTCAGATTATATTTTAGCCTCTTTCACCAAATATATAATTTGATCTGATTAATATTATACTTTTCAGTGCCTTTCTGTCATTCTGGAGATGAACTCATCTGTGTTGAAACATTTCTTTGCGACCAAGTACTCAGTTACAGCAGCCTTACCCAAAAAGAAGCAAAATTAAAAACAATTGTAAAAATGCTTGCCTCTGTGTTTTGGCCATTCATAACATGTAGTAATTCAGTTTTATAAAGCTTGATTGAATGACATTTAGGTATAACTTTTATAAAGGGCTTGAGGTGATGTTGTTTGGCCGAAACAAAGGCGAATGTTTCCTTTCTTGTCTTTCACTTCACCCAGCCCCCCCTCCCCCTTTTCTTCACCTGCTTGAGAAAAGCTATTTCTTCAGACAAACCTCATAATTGCCCTTCTGTGCCTGATTTGGGCCTCAGGAAAGGCCCATAGCATCTGTAAAGCTGGCAGCAAAATGGTATTTCCAGGCAGGCACAGGGTTGCTGGGTAGTGAGCCAATCCACAGCTTTGTCTGAGCAGCTGAGAACTTTGCCGGAGTATTACCACGGTGTTCAGTAACACAGACCTGTGCCATGAGCAACTAAAGCACTGAGCAAGTGTCAGGGTCAATATTTATAGACCACTACGTAGCTGCCTTGCAGAGAGAGAAAACCGGAGAGAAACGCGCACACAGAGGGCAAGGAAAGACAGACTGCAGTGGGGAGAAGAGTAATTTCCAATATTTTTGCTTAAAAAATTCTTTTTCACTGTCAGGTTCAAACTTCTGCTGAATCATAACCATTCACCGCTGAGCTATGACAAGAGAGGAGACAAAAAGTTAAACGAGCAAGCCTGCCCTAAGTGAGAAGGTAAGTAATTAGCCAGTTCAGTCTCACTGTTCCTTGTAAACTCTCTGTCTCTGTTGGCTGCTCTGTGCTGGCGAGCAAAGGGCTGTGTGGCATGTTAAAGCTATCAAGGAGGGGCTGCCTGCTGTTTAAGAATGTTCTTGGTGGTCGTGTAGTTTTGTGTACTGCTCTGGAGAATGCTGTGTGCCTTCAGGGCACACTGAGATATGGGGGTGGGGAAAGGTGCTCTACCACTGATTTCGTGTTGTGTCCCATCAGCAGGTTTCTGTTTCTTCGTTCCGACCAACTCGAAGTCTTCTGATGGGTAAAGTCTTGTGTGCTTTTGTATCAGGATTAAAGCAGGGCTATATTACTGAGTTTACAGTCGTGAGTGGTCCAGAAATGGAATAGGGGAAAAGTCCAGATGAACGTGTGAAGATGTGGTAGGCTTGTCAGTGTAGACGCTGTGAACGTGAGCAACATGGGTTCTTTTTAAAAGCAAGCCCACGGACCTCTGACAGTGCATGAAAGTGAATCAAGGACTAGCTTTGGGAACAGAGAGAACAGGGAGTGGTGAGAAGTGAGAACTTCGGAATCCAAGATGCAGATCAGTGTTGGGGAGAGTTTATCTATCCAAGGGACTTGCTAGTTGGTTCTTTACAGAAAGCAATTCCCTACTGAAGTCATTAAATGACCATGTCTTGCTGACATAGGTAGTTTGTTTTCCTTTCATCACATTTAGCACTTTGATATGTTTCTCTGCATGTTCACCGTGCTGTGGGATGTTCATTTAGTTGTCATTGTTTTGTATATCCCAGGTTAATGTTAAAAGCAGAGGTGCTGAAGAGGACAGAAAGAGGTTGTTTTCCATTATTTTCTGGGGTAGAACACCCACACAATTTATAAACTTCTGTGGTTTATGTCTACGACACATGGCATGGAAAGTAACTGTTGCTTTGCTGGAAGTATGGCATCAACTAGGTGAAACTGACGTAGTGAAAGCTTCCCTGTCATTGGTTTTTAAATTATGGCACTATAAGCGGTAGCATGATATTTAAAATTTTTAGGTTCGGTTACAGAAGCTGATTATAGTTCTGAAGGGTTTTTTGTATTACACGTTTGAGTTAAAAACAAAGTTAATACTCAGTTTTCTTACAGAGCTTAAAACTGTAGGCCAAAAGAGATACAAGGAAAAGCTAATACTCTGGCACACATTTTGTGTTAAGGCTAATATTCAGAAATCAGCTCGTTCTAAAATAGAATAAACCACATCCAAAACAGCAGGTGGAATAGGTCTAAATGTAAAGTAAATATCTTAGGAAGCCAATCATAGAATATCACTTTTATTGAATCTCATGTGATTTCCTAAATAATGCAAAATGTTTCAAAATCAGTTCTATTAATTCAGAAATGCCTTAAGGGTAATCTCACATCTAAATTTAAACTGTATTTTAACATTCATTTAATGTTTGTTTTAGCCTCTGAATCAAGCTTTTTCTTTGTCCTTTTCAAGTTCTGCCTACCAGTTTCTTAAAGGGTTTGATTTAGATTTTGGACAACAATATGTTTATTTTGAAAATGCAGCTGTGATTGATCTAGAATGGGCATTCCTCAATTAAATTTTTCTTTGTTACTGCCTTTGGGTAATTATAATCAAGATTATAATTTCAGTTCTTTATTCAGTATCTTTTATTTGTTTACTTTATATGTTGCATAAATACATGATATTACTTTCTTACAGTTTTTTTTTTTCTGATTTTATTTTTATTCCTTTTGGTATCTTGTTTCTGAAATACACTGTGGAAACTTTGGGCAGAAAGTGGGCCAAATAAAATTAGTACAACAAAAGAAAGTTGTCCCTTTAAACAAGAAAGCAAAGAAAAAATTGTGACATTGGTTGACAGTGTCTTAAATGGAATGTATTTTGGTTGAAGGCTGGTCGAGCATTTTAAGACTTGAGATACCTTCTCAATATTATTTTTGGCTTTAATGTCAATTCTGATAGTGGTTACTTACCATATTTATGAACAACTATTATATATATATGTGTTTTATATATAGGCATATTATAAAGAAAGAATATAAGACCTTTTTTTTTATATTATGTTAGTCACCATACAGTACATCCCTAGTTTTTGATGTAAAGTTACATGATTCATTTGTTGCGTATAACACCCAGTGCACTGTGCAGTGCGTGCCCTCCTTACTACCCATCACCAGTCTATCCCATTCCCCCACCCCCCTCCCCTCTGAAGCCCTCAGTTTGTTTCCCAGAGTCCATAGTCTCTCATAGTTCATTCCCCCTTCTGTTCACTCATTTATGGAACATAAGAAGTAGGACGATCGGTAGGAGAAGAAAGGGAAGAAGAAAGGGGGGGCGGTAAACAGAATATAAGACCTTTTGTATCATGTGTTAACTGTCTGTTAAAGTAAGATGAGTGAATTTAGCTTGAAATACTAATATTAACCTCCTATACTACCAGTGGCTCTGCCACATTACCCTTAGAAGGATCAGTCTCCCACCCCAGGGAACACTTTACTTTCCTGCTAAAGCCCTCTCATTGCTGGCTCACTATTTCTCATAGATAAAGGTCAGTCCTCTTTTCACAGTGAGATTCTTCTTGATTGAGCTGCTACTTTTGTTCTGTATTGGTCTTCTTCTATCCTTCTGGGTTGTTTTCTATCCCACTCGTGCTTACCCATGAGAGTTTCCTCTTCATTCTGTTTCATGCTCCAGCAATATCGAACATCTTGTATTTCTCAAAACAATCTGTACTGTTTTACTCCTTTCTGGAGTTGTTTATGTTGCTTCTGTCTTGAAAACCTTCTTCCTGATCTTTGCCTTTCAGCCTCAGTGAAGGGATCCCTTTCAGGCACCCTGCTGGTCCACTGTCAGCTTCTTTGGTTTGGCCTCCGGTGTAGACCTCTTGTCACGGCACTTTACAAAGTCTTATATAATGTTTTGTGCTTCTTTATCCACGTGAAGTTATAAGCTACTTGTAACTCTTTCTTTGATGTTCCTCCAAGACTTAGCATTCAATAGATACTCAAGAACTTGAACTAAAGAAAAACTTTACTATATTTATTTTAAACTCATTTTTCTTTACAGACTTTCTTATATTAATGCATTTCAGAAGTTTGATTAATTGCATTGAAGGAAAGCCCCTCAAGTAAATGGTAAAGGCTTTTGAAAGACTGGCAATGTTTTATTTATTTATTTATTTATTTATAGATTTTATTTATTTATTTGACAGAGAGAGAGAGAGAGAGAGAGAGAGAGAGAGAGCATGAGCAGGGAGGAGGGGGAGAGGGAGAAACAGGCTCCCTGCAGGGAGCCTGAGCTTGATCCCAGAACCCTGGGATCATGACCTGAGCTGAAGGCAGATGCTTAGCTGACTGAGCCACCCAGATGTCCCAAGACTAGCAATGTTTTAAAAAGTGATTTTGTTTCTCTTACTACCACCAATCACAGCAGTGTGTGTACGGGTGTTTATCCGTGCAAGTAGATATCCTTTGAACCCATAAAGTTATATTTGAATAATAAAAGTCCAAAATAATATTGGTTAGCACATAAAAATTCAGAATATATAGCTCAAAAATGTTGTTTAATTTGATGAAATCTATCAATGAAATCAGCTAGTTGCTGCTCTCATGTGAACTCCTATGATACATTAAATGATGTCCTAGCAAGCTGAAGACAGTGTTACACCTTTCAAAAAGCCCAGAGAATATTTGGAGAGACTGGGTCCATCTTCCTGTATCCTAGAAAATTACAGAGTAGAATGGCTCTCAGTGTGACTGATGAAGGTACTTCCTAATTTTATCTTCTGTTATAGAGATGGTGATTTCAGGAAATAATAGAAAGTTGTGGCTTAAAAATTTTCAAACCTGAAGGGTGATATTCCATTTCAGTCAGAAGGCTTTGCTTCTCAAAACAGAAATGTTGAAAGAAAAGGATGCCAATGTTTAAAAAAGTAGTTGAGAAATAGCAGCTGTTTCTTTTACTTTTGATAGTAACTAAAAATAAAATTTATTTTGTCTTTGTGTTTTATTTCCCCACCATACATGGAATACTTATTTTGTATATGAAATATTTTGTATATCAGAAACAAATATAAAACTTTATGGACAATTTAGAGTAATTCACAACTTTTCTTATTTTGATTTTTACGTCTTAGTATACACAACTAGCAGTTTCCACTACCGTGGAAATCTTATAAATCTCTTCCACACATTAAATATGACTCTTTTGTTTGTTTAACCTTGAATTGTATCTGTTTTAGGAATGAAAATAAGATTGATATTTTCATAAGAACATTTGGAAGACTTTTAATTGTTTGAAATGGACCATAATTCAGTCTGGAATTTCTCTTCAGATATATTTTGCCCATATACCTATCCTGTAGTTAAATAGGTATGGGAGAAGGTGTCTCGAGGGTTATGATTATAAATTATATGTCTCACTGGTGTATCAAATAATCTTAGTTTTGTAAAACTGAAAGGCCATGTGTGTATGTATGTCTGTGTGTTGTTTTTTTGTCACGGACACAGAAATGTACTTAGTTCCTGTCAGCCAGTGATGAGAGAAACCCAAGAGCTTGCCTCAGTATTAAAAGATTATGGCAGAACAAGCCAATAGAAGCAGAAAATACCCCCACCCCATCAAAGAGATTGAAAAAGTTTGTGGTTGGAGTGAGGAGTAAAGGATTTTCCTGGTATATTAAAGTCTTATTTTATTATTTTTAGCAGCTTACCTTTCCAGTCAGTTTTTCTATAGCTATGCATGGCATAGAATTCATAGAACATGAGAACAGAAGAATAAATTAATCACAAAGTTGAAACTTAAAGCTCTCTACTTTACCTATTTCATTTTATAGATATGGGTGAATGTGGGTCAAAGAAGTAATGCAACGTATCAAACATTAGCTTTTAAAGTGGCTCGTTAAGATTTTGATTAAAAAGAAAAAAAGAAATGTGCAATTATAAGGCCAGTATTTTATCACTGTGGCTCTTCTGGTCCATTTCTAATCTGCTTTATTTTTATTCTGTATATTGCATCTAAAGCCTAAGTGTCATATCTCTGTGTTTTGTATTGTATTAGACTCCTTTGCATTATTGCATACTCCTGAAAGTTGAAGCTAATAATTACTGGTGGGATATAGTATTTTTCCACTCATAACCATAGCTTATACATATGTGTGTGTATTTTATTATTTTTATTTTTAAAGATCTTATTTATATTTGAGAGAGAGATAGAGCATGAGCAGGGTGGAGGGGCAGAGGGAGAGGGAAAAGAAGGCTCCCCACTGAGCAGGGAGCTAGAGGAGGGGTTCAATCCCAGGACCCCCGGGATCATGACCTGAGCTGAAGTCAGATGCGTAACCGACTGAGCCACTCCCTATATTTTAAATGGCAGATATCCTTTCTAGCTTTCCTGATTTCTCCCATTGTCTTTGGTTGTCCCACCAGATTTTCCCCCATAACTATTCTCCTTTTCAGTACAACATGGCAGATAATCCTGAAGCAAAAGACAGAATCTGCAAAAACAAATTTTTATACTTTGGTTATATCTAAAGGATTCTAATAGGAAATATATGGTTATATTTTGTTTTATAACTTCATTTTTAAGTTGTTTGTTCTCTTGATTAAAACAAAAGAACCAGGGTGCCTGGGTGGGTCAGTCGGTTAAGTGGTTAAGTGTTGGACTCCTGATTTAGGCTCTGTTCCTGATCTCAGGGTCAGGAGATCCAGCCCCGCTTAAGATTCTCTCTCTCCCCCTCCCCTTACCCCTCCTCCCTCCCTCTCTAACAAACAAACAAAGCCAATAAACAAACTCCAAAAGAAGGAGACTTGATTTTCCACATTATATTGACTTTTATCTAGGGCTTTTTAAAAAATGTAAACAATTAAAGGGTGGGGCAAACAAGCTATTTTGGTCACCTCATTTTCTGGTAAGACTTTGCTCCTCTGTTCCTGTCCCCTGCACTTCCAGAGAAATTAGGGTTCTTTGGGCCCTTCCATTCATTTTAATATTAAAGCTTCTGGAAGAAATCACTTGTGTACTTAAGGATGAAGGAGTTCTTGAGTATATACTTGAAGGTTGTTCCAATCCTCAGCCTAGGATTTCTCTTTGCAGTTCCTTCATAGCGAAATAAAAGTGACCATCTCTACCCACCTCCCCAGTCTGAGAAAAGTCTGATTACCCCTTAGTGGACATTTTCCATTGGAGTGATACTTTCTACTTCAAATAAATATTACGTATCTTTTCAAACTTGCCTGCTAAGAGATTTACAATTTTTAAATCTTTCCTAAAATGGGAAA
Organism: Ailuropoda melanoleuca; assembly: GCF_002007445.2. Taxonomy (NCBI): domain Eukaryota; kingdom Metazoa; phylum Chordata; class Mammalia; order Carnivora; family Ursidae; genus Ailuropoda; species Ailuropoda melanoleuca. The sequence continues at coordinate 33,996,923 of NC_048228.1, read as the reverse complement.
GTGGTAATTTTTTATTTTTAATTACTAGTGAACTTAAATCTGAAGAAATTATTCATTATTAACATTTTATATTTTATCATTGCTCTATTTATATACTTATTCTTTTTTTCAGAGGCTGTATTTCTTTTACTGATTTAGAAGAGTTATTTTTTTAAAAAGAATCAAAAGATCTTGATTCTTTAAAGTTCTCTTAGTTGTAACTGTTTTCATAGGCTTTTGTTACTTTTTGTTTTTCTTTTATGTTTTGAAACTTAAGTATGTTTTGAAATCTCTTTATTAAATCTAATCAATATTTTCTCCATCTCCTTTGAAACTTAGAAAACTCTTTTCTCTCCAGAAATAGGAAAAATATTTTTCTAGATTTTATGGTTCAATTTATTTAACTGTTAATGCTATGATACACAAGGACTTTATTAAATCTTCAGTTTTTTTGTTGAATCATTATTCCCCTTTCCCACTTTTTGTGAAGTCACCTTTATCTTTTACTTTTGTGGTACAAATTTAAATCTTTTATTACCTCTTAATTTATATGGCATTTGAAATTTTATCTCTACCGAACAAAAGTTCATGTTTTTTAAAAATTTTTTATTTAAGTATAGTTGACACACGATGTTGTTTTAGTTTCAGGTGTATATAGTGATTCAGCTTCTCTGTGCTTTACGCTATACTCACCAGAAGTATAGCTGCCATCTGTCACCGTACAACACTATTACAGTATCATTGACTGTTCCCTATGCTGTGCCTGTTATCTTTTATTCCTGTGACTTATTCATTCTGTAACAGAAAGCCTGTATCCTCCACTCCCCTTCACCCATTTTGCTCATCCCTCAACCCCCATTCCCTCTGGCAGCCACTAGTTTGTTCTCTGTATTTATAGGTTTGATTCTTTTTGTTTGTTTATTCATTTATTTTGTTTTTAGATTCCACATATGAGTGAAATCATATAGTTTTATCTTTCTCAGTCTGAGAAAGTATGCTAAGTATTCACTTAGCATAATACCCTCTAGGTCCATCCATAGCATCCATAGCATCTCTTTTTTTTTAATGGCTGCATAATGGTTGTGTGTGTGTGTGTGTGTGTGTGTACACATATATACCACATCTTCCTTTAACAGTTGTCTATCCATGAAAACCAAATTTGCTTCCATATCTTGGCTATTTTATTTACTTATTTTAAATTTTTATTTCAGTATAGTTAACATACAGTGTTATTAATTTCAGGTGTACAATATAGTGATTCAACAATTCTATACATTACTCATTACTTACCAAGATAAGTGTAGTCTTTTTACTCTCTCTCTCTTTTTTTTCTTTTCTTTTTCTTTTTGAGAGAGAGAGAGCACAAGCATGGGCAGGGGAGCAGGAGAGAGAGAGAATCTTAAGCAGGCTCAATGCCCAGTGTGAAGCCCAATGTGGGGCTCAATGTCACTACCCTGAGATCATGACCTGAGCTGAAATCAAGAGGCGGATGCTTAACCGATCGAGCCACCCAGGTGCCCCAAGTTAGGTGTACTCTTAATCCCCGTCACCTATTTCACCCATCCCCCCACCAACCTCATCTCTGGTAACCATCAGTTTGTTCTCTATAGTTAAGAGTCTGCTTTTTTGGTTTGTCTCCCTTTTTCCTTTGTTCTTCTGTTTTGTTTCTTAAATTCCATATATGATGAAATCATGGTATTTGTCTTTATCTGACTGGCTTATTTTGCTTAGCATTATACTCTATAAATCTATACATTTTGTTGAAAATGACATGATTTCATTCTTTTTTATGGCTAAGTAATATTCCATTGGGTGTGTAAATGTGTGTGTGTATGTGTTTGTATGTATACATACATATGTACATACACACACACCCCAACTCCTCTTTATCCATTCATCTATCGATGAACATTGGGCTGCTTTCATAAATTAGCTAATGTAAATAATACTGCAGTAAACATAGGGGTGCATATACCTTTTTAAATTAGTGTTTTTGTCTACTTTGAGTAAATGCCCAATAATAAAATTACTGGATCATATGGTAATTCTGTTTTTAATTTTTGAGGAACCTCCACAGTGTTTTCCACAGTGGCTGCACCAGTTTGCATTCCCACCAAGAGTGTACATGGGTTCCCTTTTCTCCGCATCCTTGCCAACACTGGTTATTGTCTTTTTGATTTTAGCCATTCTGACAGGTAGAAGGTAATGTCCTATTGTGGTTTTGATACGCATTTCCCTGATGACGAGTGACATTGAGCATCTCTTCATGTGTTTGTTGGTCATCTGTATATCTTCTTTGGAGAAATATCTGATCATGTCTTCTGCCCATTTTTAATTGGATTATGTTTTTTGGTATTGAGTTGTTTAGGTTCTTTGAATACTAACCCTTTATATTTTGATTATTTTAAATAATGCTGCAGTAAACATACAGAAGCATATATCTTTTCAAATTAGTCTTTTTGTTTTCTTTGGGTAAATACCTAGTATTGGAATCATTGAATCATATGGTATCTCTATTTTTAATTTTCTGAGAACCTCCATACTGTTTTCCATAGTGGCTCCACCAATTTACATCTCCACCAACATTGCGTGAGGATTCCTTTTGTTAAATGTGATTTAAGCATTGGAACATGTTAGAATGTTTTGGATTTAAGTTGCATGCTCCCTGAAATTATTGTAGACAAGAGAATTTGAATATATTACTTATATTAAAGCAGATCTAATAAGAATATGATTCTGTGTGAGTGAGAAATTATGCATTAATAATAGTTACCATTTATCAAGGGTTTCTAGATATATATCTGGCATTCTACCAAGAAATTTAACTAATATGATTTTGTTTAATCCTTTTAACATACCTTTGAATGACTTATTCTGATTTCTTTTTTTTAGGATAAAGAAACTGAGAGCTCGAAATGTAAAGTAGCTTGATTAACCTCACCTAGATAATAAGTGATAGGGTCATGATTTAAACTTAGCTCTGGCCAAAGTCCATCTTTTAAGAAAGCATTGTCAATTAGAGAAATCATGCTTTTTGCCATAAGTGGTAATAGATGTGAGTCTGTAAGGGTCAGGTACCAAGGACCTTCCCAACTTGCATCCATTTGTGGAAAAATGAGCTCAGGAACAATGATTTCAAAGTCTTGAGACAAGTCAATAAAATCAGTGATATGAGGAGCATTTTATTATTTGGGATTAGCGTTGAAGATACCAAAATCGTAGCATGGACAGAAATAATCCTATTATTTTTAAATCATTTCAGAAACAACTAAAAAAGTCTTTTAACTTCTTCAAATTTTAGTACTTCTATTGGTGTTATCATTTTCTTCCATTGCAAGCCAAGTTATCAGCTCTCCATCCTGTGCATAAGACACAGCACCATTCCCTCCCTCACATCCCTGCTTGTGACCTTAGCAGGAAAATTGACAAGGAGCTGCCAGTTTAGCAGGAAGTGACTGTTCCATTTGAGTTCTTGTTTCTAAACTGTAAGTTTCATTCAGGGGAGAAATGAGTCTACCAAACTGGCCTCTTTTGCTATCATCTCTATTTTAAGTTGCTCGGTTAAAAGACTCACAGTTGCTGTGGTTTAAAACTTTGGTATTTAAAGCAGGAAAGGAAATTCTAGATATTTTGGCATCATTAGAACTTAGTATTTGTACACTAAATGGTTACCTGAAATGATGTAAAAGAGGATAGCTTAATTTGCTATGGATGGACATACCTTATAAATACAGTTTGTGTTTGTATATGTATGTGTGTGTCAACCTATGTATAAAGTTTATACCAAGACATCATTTACAGTCTTAATTGTTTATTATACATTTGGCCATCATGAAATAACTTGTTTTGTTTTCCTCTGTAAGTCAGGGCAAATAATTTTGCCTAAAGATGATATAGGATTTTTTTCTCACCTTGGGTCACTCTGCCCTTTGTTGACACATTGGTATGTCTGTGGTAAAATTTACACTAAAGTCCATTGGAGTTTTGTTTTATAGCCCTGCCTGGGAACACTTGACAATAAGTTAACCTTTTAGTTAATAAGCGGATTGTTGCTGTATTATTGCTTGGAAAATTAGTATCTGTGTTAATGAATAGTCTTAAAAATTCTAAATAGGTCATTCATATTATTCCTCTTTTTTTCAGTCTTTTTTTTTTTTAGTTTTCTGCTTTACTATAAAGATGATTAGAACAACACATTGTATAGTTGGGACATAATAGCACACATAATTTCATATATTAATTTCCCAGGTAAATATGTGCTCTTTTTATATGTAAAATTGACTTCAGTAAGAGTCACTCTTTTTCATTTCTTTCTATACCAATTTCAGCTTCATCGGTAAATTATTATATCATTATTCACAGTGGTAATTTAGCTTACTAACCCTGAAACTTATTTCTGTGTTTATTGTCAGAGGCTTGTTGGCAAATCGAACTTGACAATAATAGAGAAGGAAAGCATGGTGACCTAGGACACTGTTCTATTGAAGTGATCTACAGTTCTTTGAATGTGTCAATTTTTGTTTATTTGTTTTAAATTGGCCACCATACAATCCATATAGTCATGAGTTACTCATGAATGCTCTACATGTAATCTAAAAATTATTATTGATAGAAATAGACAATTATTTAGAATGGTTTTTTTTTCTTGTACTATTCCAGTCTAAAGCAGATTGGTACAGTTCCCGAAGCACAATGTGAGCTTAAGATATGTCTGCTGAAACTATCTGTTCTTAAATAAGGGAGCTGGTTTTGTCATTTTGAAGCTGTTCTTACAGTGCATGGTCCCCCAGTGGAAAAGAAATGTGACATTTATACTAACATGATTTCAATTTCTTGATAGTCCAAAGTGCATATGATTTGCCCAGAGGTTGAGAATCAATTTCTTAAATTTTGGTCAGATTTTAATGAGATATTTTCTGTGATATATATGTTTCTGTTTATTAACTATATATTATCAGTGGTATTAATTATTGCTTTTAGAGACATAGAGCGTCTTTCAGATCAGACATTGGTTTACAAACCCATAAGGCATGCAGAACACACAGATGGCCAACTGACCTTTGTACTTTTATCACATACTTACTGTAAGGTTGCTCATTTCTACATGTAGGACAGTTCAAAAGATAGGCTGACCTGGGATGACCTGGTGGCCAGCACAGAGTCACCATCGAGCCAGGAGTCAAGCAGGCTATCACTCCTTCTCTGTTTCCCCTCTTGTCCCTCCACCTCACCCCTTATTACCATCTTCCTGCTCTCTCTTCTTCCACCTCCCCTTCCTGCTTTCCCTGATTACTTTTTATCTTGTTCATAAATGTCTGTTGCATCTCAGCCAGTTATCTATCATCCCAAGTTGTTACTGATTTGTTTTTAACTTCAGCATTTTCTTTATCTGTGGTCTTCCATCTATCACTCAATTATATCAGAAAACTCCTTTGTGCAACTTGAAGAAAACCTTTCTAATTTTAACAGAAATATTCATTGCTGGGAAGTAAGAGAAACTGGTATCATAAAATGTTAAAATACAGCTAGTATATTTCAAAATTTCTGTAAAGTCATTTATTCTCTCATATTTAATGGTAACTTGGTCAACGTTGTATGTTAGGTATTTGTATATATGATAACAATCTCATTTAATGTTTATAACAACTCTGTTGTTTTTATTATCCCTACTTTAAAGAGGAGGAAATGGAGATTCAGGGAGATTAAATAATCGTGCCTAAGATCACACAGCTCGGAAAGTAGATGTGTGATTGGCACCCACCTCTTTCTGAGCCTAAAAACTTTATGGTGTAGTGTATGACTTTCTTTTAAAATAGGTAATTTCAGTTTTCTAATCTTACAAATTTCTAAAAGTTTGAGAAGTAGCATGGCCTTGAAAGCTTTTCTCCAATGGGACAGCAGCCCAGACCAGACCAGAGCACAGCAACTCCGTTCCCTATGAAGAAGACAAGGCTCTGTTGATATTTACAATCCAAAAGAGGAAATCTTAATTTTAGTATATTATTTGCATTCTTCTTACTTTCGTAACTTCATCAAAGTTTTTTTAATGCAAAAAGATATAACAAATACATAGGAAAGTATATTTTTCCAAATAAGTCCATGTGATGCTCTAAAATGTGTTTGAGGCAGATTAAATCTTCATCTGTACTCTATACACTCTTTGATTTTGGTTAGACTCTTCTAGACTTTGTCATTAATTATAAATCACACTGGGATGGCATGAAGGTTTGGATTATGCTTTTACAAAAATAGATATTTTCATATTTTTTGGAGATGAGTTACTTGTAGATTAGCTTCTTACCTTTGTCTTGCTCTGCTTTTCAGGAACTTTATTAGAAACTATGTGAGGTAGGAAATGACATTTAAACAAATAAATTCTATTTTTAGTCTAGTTAAGGATCTTGTTTTTTTAAAGAAGATGTGGAAGAAATGAAAACTGGATAAAACTGACTTTAGGAATTATCTGTTGATTTTTTTCCATGACTGCCCTAGCCCCATATTTGTAAGATATAATTTAAAGTCATTATAAATTTTAACTCCTGTTTGTAAAGTGTTTTACATTTTAAAAACATTTCCACATCCAGTGTTTCTTTTGGTCTTTTGCTCCCACAAAAGCTTTGAAGCAAGTATATACATTTTATGAATGGAGATATTAATGATAAGTGAGGGTGGGGTGAAGATCCCAAACTGAAAAACCAAATATTTTGACCTTATCAAAGTAGTTATTAAACTTGATTAGTTTATAGTATATGAAAGTGTAAAGAAATAAATATATAATTATGTGATAACCCATCCCAGACACTAGCAGAAATAATGAATAGCAGGTGCACGTCATTTAAGGAAAAAAAAATTGAGAGTGTTAATATTGAGAAAATGTTATGAATTTAATTTAGTTGTTTCTGACATTGAGAAAAGAATTTAATATGATTTTAGCGGCAGAACACCTGTAGTGAGCTTGTGGAATTATGTGGGAGTCCAGTTGAGAACCACTGAATTATCACAAAAAAATTCTTAATCAGTATATAGTGTAATAGTAATATTTTCCTAAAGGTTTTCATAAGCTGTGTTGGTATGTCAATAAAGAGTTTATAAGGAACACAGACCAGTTAAAATAAACTACTGAATGTTGTCTCACACTGTATGGCGTAAAGTGATGACAGCATGACTATGGAGAGTTATGTAAACTATGAAAAAGTCATAAAAATATGAATGGGGTGAATTTATCAAGTTCATTTTCTTTTCCCAGCACTCTCTCTCTTTTATTTCTTCTCTCTCTCATCTTTCATGTAGTGATACACTGTAGGCTTCAACTGCTTAATGCATCTGTCCATGGCAGACACCACCAGCCTATGGATCCTTTTTCCTTTTGAGTCCCAGTGAGCCAGGAATCCACGCTGCCGACATGATTTGTGATCAGATATCCATATGGAAAATTAAAAATGATCCCTACTCTCTTTCTATAAACAGAAACAAATTCGGTGTGGAAGACTCAACTATGAAAAACCATACTTTACAATATTTAGAAAAGGATATATTTATTATTTTAGGGTAAGATAGGAATTTCTTCAACTAGGTATAAACAGAGTGAATGTTGGAGATTAATAAATTCAACAACATTAAATGAAAAGAAGTCTTAATCAGAGGACATTCTAAAAGCAAGAAAGGATGAAAATTGGTTTAGTGTATAGAAAATATTAAAGATCCTATGAATCAGTAAGAGAGGTAAAATCAGCTAGTATGAACATGAGCAGGAATTAAAAAGAAGATCCAAGAAGATCCAAATAGTCAATAAAATGAAAACTTGCTGAGCCTCATTGATAATTAGAGAGAAATGTAAATTAAAACTAGAGTAATATGCTATTTTATACTCACCGTGTTGTTAAAAATATAAAAATCTGAAGTATACCAAATGTTTGTGTAGATATGAAACAATAGGGACTCTTACACTGTTAATGGGAATGTAAATTGGTACAATAAATTTTAAGTTGCAGTTGAACCAAGTATATTCTTTTGCTCAGCAATTCTACCCCTGGAAGTATATACTATAGAAAGTCTTGCTTGTATGCCTCAGGAAATAGGTACAAGATTTAGTATTGTAGCCTTGTACCTAATAGCAAAGCGAACAGCGTAATAGCAAAAACATAAAAAACAATTCTGGAAATGACCACAGAGTGCAGAACAGATAATTTAAGGAATATTTGTATACAGTGGAATTACCATATATTATGAAACTGAATGCATCTCAGCTATCTGTATGAATCCCTGAATCACAAAAACCAAGTCACAAAAAAACACGATGAGCATGATTCCAGTCATACAAACTTTGATCAGAGGCAAAACTAATATATTTTTGTGGAATCATTTATGTGATCAAAGTATAAGGAAAACCAAGGGGAAGGATTAAAACAAAATTAAGGGTACTGATTCCATCTAATAGGAGGGAAGGAGTTGAGTTCAGAGAGGAACCCAGAAAGCCTGGGTGATGTATAAGTGAATGATCATTAAAAATATTAAAAGTAGCATTATTAACAACTATGTGTATTATTATTTTTCATTCCATATGCTGTATTTACTGCCCCTGTGACTTATTCGTTCTATAAGTGGAAGCCCATATCTCTCATTCTCCTTCACCTGTTTGCCCATCCCCCCTTTTTCCTTCCCTCTGGCAACTGTCAGTTCTCTGTGTTTATGGGTCTGTTTCTGTTTTTTTTTGTTTTGTTTTGTTTTGCTTTTTTATATTACACATATAAGTGAAATCATATGGTATTTGTCTTTATATGACTTATTTTACTTAAAATAGTACCTTCTGGGTCCATTCATATTGTTGTAAATGGCAAGTTCTCTTTCTTTTTTATGGCTGAATAATATTCCATTGTGTATGTATATACCACATCTTCTTCATTCGTCTGTCTATGGATATTGGGTTGCTTTCATATCTTGGTTATTGTAAATAATGCTGTAATAAAAAAATAGGAGTGCATGTATCTTTTCAAATAATGCTTTCATTTTCTTTGGGTAAATACCCAGTAGTGGTATTACTGGATTGTGTGGTGGTCTGGTTTTTAGTTTTTTGAGGAACCTCCACACTCTTTTCCACAGGGGCTGCACCAGTTTGCATTCCCACCAACAGTGCACATGGGTTCCCTTTTCTCCACATCTTTGCCAACACTGGTTATTTCTTGTCTTTCTGATTTTAACCATTCTGACACGTGGAAGGTAATATCTCATTGTGGTTTGATTTCTATTTCCCTGATGAGTTGTGATATCGAGCATCTTTTCATGTGTCTTTGAGCCGTCCTCGTGTCTTCTTTGGAAAAATGTCTATTCAGGTCCTCTGCCCATTTTTTAATCAGATTGTTTGGGGTATGTATATATGTATGTATGTGTTGAGTTGTACAAGATCTTTATCTATTTTGGATATTAACCCATTATCAGATATATTGTTTGCAATTATCTTCTCCCATTCAGTAGGTTAGGTTGCCTTTTCGTTTTGTTGATGGTTTCCTTCACTGTGCAGAAGCTTTGTATTTCAGTATAGTCCCAGTGGTTTATTTTTGCTTTTGTCTCCCTTGCCTGAGGAGAGATATCAGAAACAGTACTTTGAATTGCCCTCTCGGGTTTCTTTCGTCCTATAGAACTAATGGAATTCCTCAGGGGCTCCCACATTTGTTTACACACAGAACAGGCTGCATCTGTGAGTCAACACTCTGGCCTCCTCCATGGCTGCCTTTTCTCAGTGGAGGCTGCCATTCTCCAGCACCACCACCATCTTCAGGGCCCTTCCACTCCCAGCTGAGGCAGGCTCCTTCAGTTGGGAGGTATTATTACTCGGTGTCATTGCTGTTTATCATTGTGCTCTAGATATTTTTGCCACCACTGTTGGTACAGGTGATCTGTCCCTGACCACGGGTACTTCTTCCTCTCCAGACTGATGGCTTGTTCTAGACCCACCAATCCTCTTTAACACTTGCACCCTGGCCATGTCCTACACTCTTTTGCAAATTGAGAAGAGGGGTAGCTGCTTTCCTGCTCTTAATTGTTAATTGCTCTTGTTCTCAGGACCTACAGCATATTTGCTTAGGCTCTCAGGTGTTATGGGTCCTAAGAAATCATGTTTTTTGGTTTACCTCTATTCCTGTGGTGCACACAGGCCACTCAGGTAGATGGATTACTAAGGGTTGCATTCACATGTATCAAATTATAACCAGAAGCGTTATTCTCCTCTGAATCTTTGGTCTTATTGCCAAGTCTAACTCACCACCTCATTCTTCCCCTACCAATAAATTCTCTCTCAGAGGTCCTGAAATTTTGCTTTTAGAAATGCTGCAATTATTGGGGCGCCTGGGTGGCTCAGTTGTTAAGCATCTGCCTTCAGCTCAGGGCCTGATCCCAGCATCCTGGGATCGAGCCCCACATCAGGCTCCCTGCTCTGCAGGGAGCCTGCTTCTTCCTCTCCCACTCCCCCCTGCTTGTGTTCCCTCTCTCACTGGCTGTCTCTCTCTCTATGTCAAATAAATAAAATCTTAAAAAAAGAAAGAAAGAAAGAAAGATGTTGCAGTTCTGTTGTAGCTTCAGCCCTGAGATCAATTAATTAATCAGTCTATCATTCTCAATCTCTTCCTCTCCCGACCCCCCTTCTCGTCTTCATATGCAGATATCATGCAATCCTAGACTGATAGACATTAAGACAGGCTTCCATATAACAGGACTCGTACTGTGGATTGGGTTTGCATTATTTCTGAGGTGGCTCCTCAGACCCCAGATAAATCTGTGATTTACTATATAGCTGGAGAGAATTGGTGGCCCGAACATATGTGTAGCCACATGTATCAGCATCCAAATTCTGAACCTAGCCTGGATCTTATTAAACAATGACAGTAAGTGCAGAAAGCAGCAGCAAAGATAAGTACAATGTATACATTATTGCATTTAAATTTCATTAAAATGTATGAGGTAGGTTTTATCTCCACTACATGGATGATGAAATGGAGACTCAGATTATATGAGTAACCAAAATACACATAGATGGTAAAAGGTGGAGTTCTGCTGCAAAATAGGGCCACCCAGCTTGAAAGCCTGTGCTCTTTATCACCAAATTAGATGCGGTGTATCTTAACACAAATTATCTTCACTATCTTCTTTAAAATATGATTTCAGAAACTCTTAGCAGCTTTTTATTCTGAATATATCACTGAAATAATTATGAATTTTTCTCTAAGAATATAATAATTTGTTTGAACGTAATGGCTTTACAGTATAATTTATTTTAATGGGAAATGTTTAATTTGATGATACTCTGTTGAACTTGGTGGTACTATATACTTGAGAATCCATCTGTAAAAAATGGATATTCTGTCTACTAAACTGGAGTTCTCAGAAGCTATAGTATTTCCCTGACCAGTAAAATCTTTTAGTTGACATTTGATTACTTTGTCATTAAGAAGAGTGTTAAGGTTTCATGAAATATCGCTATTAAGTGTAGTATTTCAATACCCTCTCCTCTGAATTTTAAGTAGTATATGCTTCTGGATAATAAGTAGTTTTATTTTTTGAGCGTGGGTTGTTTTGCAGAATGATTCAGGGAAGAACGTGAGTGTTCAAAATTCTATGAGAAGAAACATGAATCTTTATTGTCACATTGTAATAGAAAAAAATGAAATCACCTTAATGTTTATCCACAGCAAAATAGATAAATAACTATCCACATAAATAACTGAATAGTTATACAGTTAAATGAATGTGATTAAATGCACTCGAGCTGCGTTTACCAAAGAAGATTAATCATTAAAACATTGAACACAGTAAGTTAGTGATGGACACATGAGTTTATAATATCATTTATAGAAAATGTGTAGGTGCGCCTGGCTGGCTCAGTCAGTTAAGTGTCCAACTCTTGATTTTGGCTCAGGTCATGATCTCAGGGTCATGAGATCGAGTCCTGTGTCGGACTCAGTGCTCAGTGTGGAGTCTGCTGGAGATTCTGTCTCTCTCTCTTCCCCCCTCCTCCCGACTGCTCTCTCTAGTAAAAAAAAAAAAAAAAAAATCTTAAAAAAAAGAACGTGTGTAGCAGTTCTACAAAATGGTATCAGTGGTTTATGGGGACACACACACACATATTAAAAATATGCCTGACAGTGATAAACAGCACCATCAGGGTAGTGATTATCTGTAAAAGCAGAAGGAGGACAAATGAGATTGGGATTGGAACGTGCACGGGAGTTGTATCTACATGTTTGCTTCCTTAATCTTGATGATATCCGTGTGGTGCTCGTTATATGTTCTCTGTCCTTTTGGCATTACTGAAATATTTAATAAAAACAAATCTGAGCAAAGAATTTTTGACTTTGGGATAGCATGGGAAAATCAAGATGTTCCTCAGAAAGGGTACTGGTAGGGCACTTAATTTTGTTTTAAATAACTTTATTTTCTTATTTTGTAAAACAAAACAAAAAACAAACAAACAAGAACAACAAACCCTGTAATGAAAAGAAGCTGAAAGAAGGAAGAAGAAAAAAAATGTGGACCACATGCTTTTTTCCTTTCCATTATACTCCATTATACTGCAGCACACTCCACAAATGGCTTCTTAAATGTCGTGTTTTCTCGGTTCCTTGAAGCCAACTTCAGTGTATTATTAGCTTTTTGGAGAAGGAGAAATTCTACTGTATTAAATATACATATATGCATTACATTGATATATATGCATTTTAAGATTCCAATATGTGTAATGCATTAATGTTACATATGTGTATAAACATAAATTAAGAAAGAATAAATGATCTTTTCCCCAGCTTTTGCTAGCATAATTGCTACCTACCCACTAAAACTTACATATGCAACAAACTTTCATACCGCACTGGAACCAAGTACATTTTGCTAGTCTACATTAAATTAGGATGGGTTTTTAAAAAATGATTTGTCAGCTATTCTGCTGTTTGACTGAAAGATGTCTAGGTTGCCGTGTACCAAAATATGTATTGAGTTATGTGTCAGATTTTTCCCGTGACGTAATTATTTGAATACCCCGAACAGTCCAGCTTTTGTACAAGACACATTGTTGTACCTGCAGTTTTAGACACTGTTGTTGACCGCTGCATTTTCTTTCATTCTAAGCTGAATATATTCTTTCACATATTACCATTTATCTTATAATGCATATACATATGTTTAATGGGGTAAAGTTTCTTCTCCCCAAACGAAAGCGTATAGTAGATTGAAGTTGCCTTCACGGAATTGAAAAAATATGTTTAAAAAGCATTTATGGAGTGTGTGAGAGGTTTGCACATCAGTTTTCAAGATAGGCTCATTCTCTACTTTGATAATTTATCTGAGGGAGGCTTAGTAGTTTGTCAGGAGATGAAGAGGATTGATTCTGACATTAGAGAGCCTGAGCTCTCTGAGCCTGTCCTCACCTCCAAGGAACTGTATGAAATTTAACAAATTCGTTAACCTCCTGGTCTTTCATTTCCTCATTTGTAAGGTGGGATTGATTTTTCTCTCAGGAGGAGGCCTTCTGTCAGTGTGGAGAACAGGGGAACAGGAGCTGGGAACCCTAGTCCCACCCCAGGCATCCTACAGCGAGATTGAGCCCTAAGAACTTAAGGCAGAGGCAGAGGGCTGGAAGATAGGGGAGACTTTTAAGACTAAAAAAAAAATGTAAATGAAACAGGTGTGAGAGACCCAGAGAAGGAATAGTGATGGATGTTTTCATGTCGTCTGACCCGGCCGATTGGATGGATGCTGGTAGAGTTTATCAAGATGGAAATATAGGAAGGGCCCACTTGAGAGGGGGGATGTCTGCTTTACATCTGCATGTGTAAGTACAGTCACGTCAGACTGGGAAGACTCTACTCCTCATTTTTCCTACTGCTGTGATTCTGTAGCTGGCACTCTGTGTCTGTCACTACCGAACCCTGTTGACATACGTTCTAGGCGGTGGTTGTTCTTGGGTGTGTTTTCTGCTCCTGCTGGAGTAGGTCCTTGCTTGCCCTGAAGTGGCGTACTTTCTGTTCCATCCTTAATGTCCACTGTATTGGAACCAGTTCTCTCTAACAACTAACTCCATTATCTAGGACCTGATTATGATGATTTTCCCTTCTTTTTAGTGTCTTGGTGTCCTTGCTCTCGGAATCATCCCAGTTTATATAAAAAATCCAATAACTTGAATTTCAAAGAGAATGGGTTTGGAAGTCTCAGCTCCATAGAAACTACTTGGTCCACATGAAGATCTATTTGGCTCCTTTCTCCAGACCAGCTCTAATCTATAGGGAATTGGAATAATCTTTGTTAGGCAACCAAGAGTTCTATAACCCTTTAATTCAGAGCAATGGCGTATCTTTACCTTATGTCTTATAGGAAGAAAACCACTCAAATGTTCAGTAATAGCTAATGAAGATTTGTTTCAGGTGAGTTTTGGTGTCCACATAGATCAAAGACATGTTAGGCTTATAATGTGTGATGGAAGTGCTAGAATCACCCTCCTCAAGCATCAGGGTGTAGTGTATATGTTTAATTTCTCATATTCTGGATATAAGCTTTCTATCTTTTAGGAGTTACATTTGGATGCAAGTAGCAGAAACTACAAATAATGGTAGAAAAATAGAAATGTATTTCTTTTTCATATAAAGAAGTTCTGAGGTAGGTAGTCCGGGGAAGATATGGCAGTTCTGTAGACATCGGGATCGAGTCCTCGTTCTAATTTTCTGCCCCACCAACCTAGTGTGTGACTTCATCTTCAAAAACACTCTATGGTTTTTGGTGGCTGTTATTGTTCTAGCTGTCATGTCCAGTTTCTAGGTGGCAGGAGAAAGGTGGAGGTGAGAGACATCATATGACCAAACCTCCTAGTAAGGTCCTTCTTGTAAGCAGCAATTTGAGATATCTAATCTCTGGTTATATTTCATGGATAGCTTTTAACCAAATGACCACATCATGGCCTTTTAGCTGCATGTATTGCTGCCTTGAGAAACCAGGACTGTGTTGCCAAGGAAGAAGGGAAGAATGGGCAATGGGTGAGGACTAGCCTTCTTTGCCTTATGTATTGTAATTAAGATACTGATGGAAGTATTTCATAAATAAGTAGAAAAATGGACATCGCTCTTTAGTCAAAAATTTTAGGTTGCCTGTGCCCTATTCGGAAATGTCCTTGATGGAAACCTTTAATGTTTACTAGCCATTTAAAAATGAAAAAAATCTCCTATTTTGTTCTTCATAACACATGAAGTTAAAATGCATGGCTCCATAAAGAAATTTCAATGATTATTCTCAGGAATATGTTGGACAATTGAGGAGCTAAGGAGTTGACTAAAAAAGTCTGTGTCTGGATTTACAAATATATCTAGAACCTTAGGTCTATCAGAGGAAAGGGATATAGTTTGGGCAAAAGGAGAGAGTGAGACAGTAATTTGTCTTAGGTCACAAGTGAATAAACTGTGAATTATCTCAGTAATTTACTGTGTTGCTCAAAAAAATTGATTCTTGATTTATATGGTTCATTCCTAGTCTTAGGCATAACTACTTGACACAGCCTTTAGATACTTTGATATGACTGTGCTGCTTCTAATTAATATTGATTTGGAATTAATATTAGCATGGAACATATTTTGGGTGCTTTTCCAGCTGTGTAAATACCCTTATTGCATAAACAGACTAAATTTAATCACAGAATTGACTGTGCTGGCTGTATTTACAACTACATTGTGGACCCAATGTCTTAAACATCTGTCCTTCATTTACTATATCTTAAATACAAACTTTTATAACACAGGCCAAATTATAAGTATTTACACAAAAACACCATAATGTAATAGTACTTGGAAGAAGGAACAAAATTTCTGAGAAACGAGTTTAAAAAATTTACACAGTTTGGGTTAGTCATGGTGTCTCTCTCCCATAAAAACAAATAGGGGCCTCTCAGAAATAAGTTAAGAAAGCATTTTTAAAAGAGCTCCTGGAAGATAAAACTTTATAATAATATGGAAAATGTTGAAATCAGTTTTTTTAAGGGGGAGAGTTATGTTGTTTTTAAGTGTCTTTGTCTACTTTATGTAACATTTTCATTAAATAACTAGTTCCTTCGATGACAAAACATTGTGTGGTCTTTAAGGTGGGCTGGGAGGGTGTACAAAATAGTGAAAGAGATTTAGTAATACAACTTTCGAAAGATATTTTTCCCCACCAAAGAGTGACTCTGTAGCTGTCCAATTTGATTATGTAAAAGTCGTAGTATTTTATTTTTATAGTTAATTCCTTAGTTTGGGCCCTGCAAGGCTAGTTCCTTATGTATTTCCTCCAACTGATTTAATTTCAGATAAAATTATTTTTATCTGATTTTCCTTTGAGAAACTACGGATATTTGCTTCCTTGGCTGACTTACAGGTACGGGTGAGTCCTGAAGGACCCACATGAATAGGCCTCACATGTGACACAGCCCACCCCATGCAGAGACGCCTCCCAGGCTAGTACTTGTGTTCTGGAAAAGGCTGACTTGCATGGGAAAGCAGCTACTGAGACAGCTCCGTGTCTCAGGATTTACGTATTTCCCCCCCTATATATGGGAGCAAACAGTGTTCTGAAAAACAATTAAAGAAAATTAGAAAATGTAAACTTCTGGAACAGTATTATTGATACAGGAGGATAAAAGAAAATACTAAAGGTAAAGAAATGATGAATTAGAAGGAAAAATATTGTGTGAAGTCATCACTCTCCATGGTATCTAGTTGTCTGTTTTACCTGTGATCTTATTTTATAAAATTAGCATTTTATCGTGCTGTTTATATATTTGCTTTATGTATGTGTGTATTATCTCTCCTGATGAGATTACAGTTTTTCTGTGGAAACTACCATCTTTGACTCTTTTGGGATTTCCTATAACATCTAGCATCATGTTAGGGCTGTCAGCCCAAAAGAGAGATAGTTACCTGGATCTGGGTGGCAAGTTTGATCAGTAGCGGTTTCTTCGTGCAGTGATTTGAGGATTATGAGGCTACATCTGTGTCAGTAGAAAAAAAAATATAGTGATAAATTAGGCCAGGGACTCTGTTTTATATATTGCTATATATCTGGAGCTTAGAGTGCCGCTTGACAGGTTGTAAGTACTAAATAAATATTTGTTCAATGAATGAGTAAATCATTCTGCAGTAGTTGAGAGAGCAAGACAGAGTGGCAATGTATTTGCTATTCTGTTACTAAATTAACTCTAAAATCCCTTCTAGTTCTAGAATCTGTGATTAGTATAAATAATTGTAAATTCAGCAAATATTATATCGGCATCCAAATTTAGAAGCTGGACTATCTTATAATTGCAGAATCTACCCAAGAAATACAGAGTCAAGCCTGTTAAGAATAATTAACTTAATAAAGACAGGGGTTCAAGTAACATGATTTAAGGAACAATGAAAGAAAAAATCCCCTCACCTATATTAACTTGATGACTTGATGAATCTGTTTAAAGTTTAATATTATTCTAAACTCCAACTAGTATTCAATTAGTTAATTGAGTGGCATTCCTCTTCAATTTATATTTCAGTTTATATAGAGTGAAAGTTCATTAACCTGGCTGTGGAATGAGGTTTGGGAATGAGTGAATTCTGTTTTATGGGAGAGTAAGATCATACCGGACCATTTATCTGATTATCTGGTATTATCATTATGACATCAAAATTCTAAAAGGGACTTTATGCCTCTTTAATCTCAATCTTTTATACATAAAATGGATTCCTTGAAATTAAGTGATTAGAATTGTAGATTTTTACTACCAGGGTTAATTAATACTGAGATCTCTTGATTTCATATTGATGCCTTTTTGAAATGTTGGTATTTCCCAATGATTCTCCCCCTGAAATATTGGTTAAGGAATATACTCTGCCAAAAACAAAATGGTTCTGTACTACATGGAATGTCATCCAGAAGAGCATGGAGTGGGGTGTGAGGTGGGGGTCAGAGGGTGTTCTTGATATGTGAGGAGAAGGGGCAGCCAGAACAGTGGCCCTCAGAGTATAGTCCAAGGGCCCCTAGGAGGTCTCTAAGAAACTTCTAGGACATTTTCAGATTCAGTACTATTTTAATAATAATACTAAGCTAAGAGAGTATTTGTCTTTTTTGCTGTGCTGACATTTACTCCAGTGGTTCAAAAGCAATGGTAGGGAACAATGCTGGTACCTTAGCACCAACCAAGGTAGTGGCAACTAGTATACTAGTCACCACTGTGTTCTTCACTGTCACACCCTTGAAGAAGAAAAGTGAATATTTAACTTAAAAATGTCCTTGATAAAATAGTAAAAACGATCCCTGTATTAAATCTCAACCCTCAAGAACATACCTTGTCAATATTCTGTGTGAGGGAATGGAAGTCAACTTCATCCCTCTGCTACAGCTGAGCAGTGGTTTTACTCAAGGAACTGATGCTAAACTAGTTCCTTTTTAATGGATCGTCACCTCTAATTGAAAGAGTGACCAACAAACTATGACAATTTAGATAAACTACGACAATTTGGTGGACACTTTTTTGAAAATGAAGTGAGCCTATTAAGGAAAATAATTGACAGTATTTGTGCTGCTGAGAAAATATGAGCTTTTAAATAAAAATTCAAATAAAAACTTAAATTTTGGAGAATTTGTAATTGCTGCCATGAGCCTTGAGAGTATCCACATACTTAAAAGCTTTTTTGATGATATTGTTGTGGATATTAACAGATGTAATTCATTTTTCATCATTGTGTAAGGAAATGTGTTAACATTTACAAGTTCTGTATGAGTCCAAGAACTGATATTTGTGTTTTCCAAATGATTAATGGATGATGTTTTACAATTATGAATGTATAAAAGATCATTCAAAGTACAAGGGAGTAGAATGTATTTTAAGGTAACAGAACACAGATATTTCATTGTTACGGTTCAGATTCTACTTGTAACTCAACTATGTGTTGAGTTTTGGTGTAGTACTAAGGAGGGTCAATATCCACATTATCTGAAAAGGCTAGTAAAGTATTTCTCCCTTTTCTGTTTCTCTTTATCTGTGGGGGACAGGAATGTCTTCACATACTTCAACCAGAACAACATATCACAACATATTGAATGCAGAGGCAGAGTTGGGAATCTTATTATCTTTTAAGCCAGATACTTCTCACCAACTTGCTTTTATTTGAAGAAACATGATTATTTTTCATGAAAGCTATGTTTATGTTTATAGTAACATATAATGAATGTATTGTTATTTTTAAATGAATTAATATTTTATAATCCTCACTTTCAGTTTTTAATAAGGTAAGTAAACAAATAAAAAAACAAAGCAGACAGAAACAAAAATAAACAAATGTTCTTTTGGGTCCTTAATATTTTTTGAGAATATAAAGGAATCCTGAAACCAAAATGTTTAATGTCATTTCTCTCAGCTCTAGATTAGAACAGGTGCCTCTCTGCCTAACTCTAGAGTGATATCGCTTAACATATTAGCATTGTCTCAGTACAATTGTTGCCATTTCATTTTTTCACTTATTGATATATTCAACAAAAAATTATTGTGTCCCTTCTGTCCTATTAGGTCATGGGAGTTATTAAAAAAAAATTTTTTTTTTAAGATTTATTTGAGAGAGGGAGAGAGAGCACACAAGCAGGAGCAGGGGGGAGGAGCAAAGGGAGAAGCATTCTCCCTGCTGAGCCTGAAGCCCAACAAAGGCTGGATTCCAGGACCCAGAGATCATGACCTAAGCTGAAGGCAGATTCTTAACTTATTGAACTACCTAGGTGCCCCTGTGGGAGTTATTTCAAGAAAAGATTCTGTCACTTGCTTATTTTTAAGCTTCTCTAAAGCCAGGTCCATGAGGTATAGTTCTTTTTATTTCCCTAATTATGGTTAAATTGTTTAATGCTGGTTTTCTCTTTCCTCTTTCAACTTCACAGATATGGAAATGTAGCTTTCTGTAGGTATTTGTTTTCATGTTTTTGCCATTTGTTAGTATGACAGAGATTGGCTGATATTTAAGTAAGTACATCATTTTTTCACTTCTCTTTCTTCCTCCTATGTTTAAAATCATGGAAGAGGTAAATGTCTTTCAGCATTTTGTATACATGCAATTTTATACAAATTGTAGGGATTAGAGACAAGAAGGGCATGGGACAGATGGAAGGCTTTTTAAAAAAATATTTATTTTAGAGGGGGAGGGGCAAAGAGATACAGGGAGAGAGAGAAATGCAAGTACACTCCCTGCTGAGCATGGAGCCCAACATGGGGCTTGATCTTAAGACCCTGAGATCATGACCTGAGCTAAAATCAAGCGTTGGATGCTTAACCAACTGATCCACCCAGGCACCCAGTGGAAGGTTTTTTTTTTTTTAAAGATTTTCTATTTATTTATTTTGATAGAGAGAGACAGCCAGCGAGAGAGGGAACACAAGCAGGGGGAGTGGGAGAGGAAGAAGCAGCCTCCTAGCGGAGGAGCCTGATATGGGGCTTGATCCCAGAACGCCGGGATCACGCCCTGAGCCGAAGGCAGACGCTTAATGACTGTGCCACCCAGGCGCCCCTCCAGTGGAAGGTTTTAACAAGGTATTTGCAAACGTGTTTTCCACATCTCCCCCTAACTTTTGCAGGGGTGGGGCAAGAGTATAAATGGACAATTGCATACCATATCAATATATTTAAAAGTTATAAATTAAGCTAATACACTGTTATCTAATTGCTCTTGACCGTCTTTTAGACCTAGGATTGTACAGTCTGTTTCTTTAGGAAAAGAGTTCCAGGGTCATAGTTACACAGAGTGTAAACTAAGTTCTAAAAGGAGGGATGGTAAGGTCCGGAGAGGCCCGTCCTGTTGTCCTGTTGGTACCGGTGGATTCCTTGTAGTGGGTGGGGCATGCAGCCAAAAAGGGATTGGAACTGGTGCCTTTAAAGTGCAGTCCTCAACACAGGGATGTTTTTGGTCCATATCTAAGGGCAATGCTGGTATGGACCATATATTATTTGTATTAGAATTTCCAGGTGTGCTTCTTAATAATGCAAATTTTTAGATTCCATCTCAGACCTAATGAATAGAGAGCCCAGTATGATGCAAAGGTAGGTGTTAGCAGTGTTGCCAGTCACAGGTAACGTTTTGAAGGTTTTTTTTTTGGGCACACATGAGTTTCTGCTTAGCATCCATATTTCATTGTGGCTGTTACAGAAATCATTCTAAACGTTTGATCTAATTTAATTCTCTCAGCAACTCTTTGAGGTTGATATTGCCATGTTTCAGAATGTATTCTGAAATGCCATTGGAGAATTTGAGCCTTGAAATGGCCTTAGGATATATCCTTCTCTAATGCCAAGTTTTGAGGTTTTATTAATGAGATTGTTAGAGATTAGATATACTTTTTTTTTTTTAAGATTTTATTTATTTATTCGACAGAGATAGAGACAGCCAGCGAGAGAGGGAACACGAGCAGGGGGAGTGGGAGAGGAAGAAGCAGGCTCATAGCAGAGGAGCCTGACGTGGGGCTCGATCCCATAACGCCGGGATCACGCCCTGAGCCGAAGGCAGACGCTTAACTGCTGTGCCACCCAGGCGCCCCTAGAGATTAGATATACTTATATCTACTTTGAAAAGAAAAATACTGTTGTGAAATGGATAAACAAATATAGAAGGCTTCTATGAGGAGAAATCCTTTCTAAATTTTGAAGAAAATACTATCTTTTCAATAAGATGAATTCACATTAAAACAAATTTTATTATACAAGTTAAACTCGAGTATTTAATGATGAAGTATAGAGTAGTTACTAAAAAATGCATGTTGGTGACTTTATGTACATGTAGCAGTAAAATAATGTTTGCATTTTAGTTTTGTTGATAATTTGCATTTGCAGTGCTCTTTAAAAAATAATTTTAGATTTCTAGAATAATACTATCTACAGAGAAGTTATGGATCAAGATGGGAATTGTATGGAAATACCTATATTGTTTTTGGAAAGTATTGTTTAAAAAGAGTGAATGGTCAAATTTAAAAGTTACTAATAATAGTTCTGTAAAACCAATAATGAAGTCATTTACTCTACTCACTTAAAAAAGAAATTGTAGTCTGAGGCCTGTAAAGTGCTATTTAGTAGCAGGGGTGGGAGGGTGGTGCTAGTTACTGCTAACCATACAGTACTCTAGTTGTTTCCCACAGTTAACATTAACTACCCCAGATTTGTAATTTATAATGTGAAAGTATTTTAGTCACTGGGATTACCTGGATTATAGAGTATTTTGCATCTCTGTGAAATACTGAATGGCCACTTGTTCGTGGAATCAGATGAACTTTTTGGGCAGCTGTTTCGGGAATTATTTCATACAACTGAAATGTCTTCCTAATGACACTGTTTTTTTCTAAAAAGAAACAGCCTAGGATTCAATTTTGACCTGCATAGACAAATCAACCTAGTCTGGTTGAGAAATGGGGCCCGAACTGCAAGAGTTAATCTTTAAATTCAGCTTGAGCTGTGTTTGCTGATCCTTTTCTCCTTCTTGTTAATTGGCACCTCAGACTCCATACTAATTAATGGGAGAGCAAGGGGCAGGCGGCGCCGTTTTATTTTGATAATCCTTGTCAGCAATGTCTGTGTAATCTTCTTGTTTAATTATAATGAATGTGCATTTGGGGTACATGAGCTTTTAACAGTTTTTTTCACTGGAAGTTCACTGGTCAAGGATAGTTTTGCAACTATTTCGGTTTAGACACTACTGCGTAATGCGTACAAACACCGTTGTTTTAATTAGCAACTTAGCTGTTAATTCACACAAATGGATGTCACTAATGGAGGTGCTCGTGCTTCTTTAAAACTAGACAGGTATAACTCTATCCAGAGAAAGTAAAGAAATCTGTGCTTCCTTCAATTGTGCTTTTTTTTTTTTCCAGTAAGGGTAAGAAATTTTGTTTAAATAGGGACATTTAATGTTAAGAGTACTTAATGGATGAAAATATTAGAGTAATGTTTTCTCTGGAAGGAAGAGCCTAGGCAGGAAGTCAAAATAAATGGAACTGATTTACTTAAGAATTTGCAAGTTTTAGCTGTGAAATGACTAGATAAATGATTCTGTTGGAAACTAGGTACCTATTAGAAAATGCATATTTTGCTCATTTCCATTTTAAAAAGACTGGTTTTGCTTTCAAGTTTAAAGAAGGATTTAGGTAAAATAAATTCAAAATAGTATTGAAGTTTGGGGACAAGTCTTAAAATTGTGTTCCAGGCAATGCATTATTTATTTGGGGGAAGTGGAAGAAAAGGAAAGAGGAAGAAGTCAGAAAACACCTCCTTGGCTGTTAATACCTTGAAACTTAGTGGAAAGGAAATAACACCCAATTTATACGAACTCCAATGTAAACAAACAGGAGCTATGATAGGAAATAGCACTAGGGCCAATTTATAAGACTTGGTCCATGTTCATTTTTCAGATAAAACTTCCTGTACTTACTCCCAGCCATTTTGGGCCAGACCAAAACCAAATAAATCTTCCTCAAATGGTGTAAGGAAACATTTTAATTGGGTGATATTTTTGGAAAATCAGAAATAGTTATTTCCACTATTGGTACCTTGATAAAATTTAACATGCTATTTAAAAGTGTAAATTTTTTATGAATTTGGCTGTTAGTTATATACCTATAGTTTAATAATAATAATAATAATGTTTGGATCATAATATTTTTGTGCCTAATCAGAGAATCCTGACTTAATTTAAATTTATAATTAAAATGAAAATCCACATCTGTGGTCCTCACCTAAACCTGTGGTTCTCAACCTAGAGGCAGGGGACAAATGGCAATGTCTGGAGACATGCTGGATCTTTACCACTGGAAGGAGGTACTTACTGGCATCTAGTCAGAGGAAATGATGGCTGCTGGTAAACATCCTACAAAAGGAATTATCTGGCCCCAAATGTTAGTATTGCTGGGCTTGAGAAATCTTCCCTACCTAAATGATGCCTTCTACTGATGAAATGTCATAATAATAAATACTGATTTATTTATGATCATTGGATTGTGAAGACACTGGAAATCTGAAGAAATACTACATTTAAAGAAACAATCCTCTGTGGGTATCTAAATAATGGGTTATATGGGATTAACTAATACGTAACATATTCCTAATTTTACTTTGTTCTCTCCCTTTCAAATCATAAATTATTGTCCTGTAAGAATAATGTGATTCCCTATGAGTGAATAAACTAAATGGTTATGAGTGAATAAACTAATGGTAAGTAAACTAAATGGTTCACGAAAATGTGGCAATCATTTTGCAGCCTGTTCATAGATCAAAGTGTTACACTGTACACCTTAAACTATTATGACATTATGTCAATTATATCTCAATAAAGCTGGGGATAAAAGTGACTCATGAGGGAAATAGTCTGAATGTCAGGGGAAATAGAAGTTACAAATTCTTTTCAGGTTTTCCTTTCAGTATTCACAATATATATTCAAAATAGAAGAAAGTGCAGTATTTACGTGGCCTGAAAAGAACGCAGTGAGACCAGCTCAGGTGATATGTGCCATATCACATGCTGTTGGGTTTATAAAATAAAGCCTGAGACTTCCTGGGTGTGGAATAGCTATTTGTTAGAAATTCTCAAAAAGATTTTACCTAGCAGCTAAATTCAAACCTCAGTTAATCTGATTTAAAAAGTTTTTCCTCATCTTTTATTCCGGTGTGATTTTTATTACCCATGATCAGTAGAGAAAAATTTAAACCAGGCATTTATTTTTTATAAAAACAATAGCTTGATTCCAAATTAAACAGTTTAAATTTTATCTGCTCATTATTTTTATTTTGTGACATTAATACAACTAGGTATATGCTGAGTAGTAGTTATCCAATGCCCATTTTTGGTGTACTGCTCTTCTTCGTTGGTCTACCAAAAGTTGCTGTCAGTTCTCGTTGACCTCTTTATAGAGCACATATACTATGTAAAAAATCTTAAAGTTATATAATATTTTATACAATATGTATAAGGCATATGCAAATGATGGAGCATAAAAATATTTCTGAACTAACCACTGAACCTAAGACACTTTGCATTTACATTGCTAGCGCTGTTTGAATAGCGGCTGAAATAGACATGTTTGCATTTCGAGTTGGTCTGTTCTCAGGTATTATTGGCAAAGCCTGTCATATGGAAAGAGCTCAGCAGAAAATGAATATGTACTGAATATGTGAGAAGTGAGAAAGATTTCAGTTAACATATATATTCTGTCCAAATAGCTTTCTAAATAAATGAAAATTAACTTGTTTGAAACACAATTCAGTAATTTTTTTTTTTTTTTCTGTCTTATTCCCTGGGAGAGAAGAAATGGGACGGGCACTTGGACCCACCATGCTGTAGGGAACTTGCTCGATGGCAGGAGGCTTTGTCCACAGAAACATGAATGGTCATTCAGCTCTGTTACTGCAGTATATTTTATAAGGAAACCTATGTCTAAAAATAGATGCTGAATGAAACTTCTCTTAGAGCCCAGGGCCATATGGTTGTTAAAGGGCCACTTTGTTTTATTGGAAAGAAAATATGAAAACTCCCCATTTGGAAACAAGTCTTAGTAGTAACTGTTAGAAAATGTCTTTTTGTGCACTGTTAGTAGTAGGTGAGTGTTTCAAAACAGATGTATTTTCTAACCACATTGATTAAAAAACTACCTTAATCGGCATTTCTCAGATTTTATTACAGTGTACTTATTTTTTTTTTCCCTGAATGATAGTAGCAATCATAGATCATCATTGAGCAAACTTTTTTTTTTGTTCCTGTGAATTTTGGCAGATATTTAATATATGAAACAAAATATGAAATTGAAGAAAACTGTCCTGAAGTTCCAGGTGAACTTTGCTATTTATTCTTTAAAAAGTTGTATGATGTGCCCAGTCCAGAGTTCTAATGTTCTATTCTGTGACAAGAAAACATGTTTATTTCTGTGATGTTTATAAGCACATGTACTTACACAGTTCATTTCTTCTTCTTCTTTTTTTTTTTAAGATTTTATTTCATTTATTTAGAGAGTGTGTGAGAAGTGAGATGGTGAGAGAGAGTTTCAAGCCGACTCCGGGCTGAGTTTGGAGCTCGACATGGGGCTTGATCTCACCACCTTGAGATGGAAGCTACCCTGTTAGCTGGTCATAATCTGAGGTTATAGCTGAAGAAAACTTCAAATGCTTTCTTTGCTTCTATGAGCACAGTATATCTTTATAGTAAGATTGCCACTAACTTTATTCTCCTTAATGTGAGAGTATTTCCCATTTCCAAAGAAAAGCCCATAGGGCTCAAAATAAATGAAACCTAACATGTTTCCAGTTTAAACACACATGCACACCCAAAACTTTCCTCCATACTCTTTTTTCTCTTTCCTCAGAGACCTCTGCCTTCTCCTAGACAGCACATGCCTGCCAGCAAAACTTCTAGTATGGTAAAATGTTTTAAATTTATATGTTCTTTCCAACTCTTATGTCAGAGACCCTTGAACTTACTTCAGATCTAGAAGCAGTGATGGCAAGCCTTCAACACTTACTTCTTTTAAAATGTGTTTATATGCGTTTGTGTAATACATTTTCAAGTTCCCTGGCTTTGCAACATATGCCACAAATGAAACAGACCTCTCACACAAAATGTATATTAATATATGCATGTTTATATGCATGAATGAAAAGTGTATTTACAACAGGTTCTAATGTAAGGACTTTAATTTTGTGCAATATCTTACAAGGTTACAAGCTTTCACATATGATATGCCATTTACTCAGTGGGACGATATTGTGAGGCACAGGGGGATTTCCATTTTATAGCAAGAATTGATGCTAAGCAGGACTAATTGCAGTGGAACTGGGATCTGTGACCGTTAGTCCAAGGCACTTTCCCTCAGACCATACTAAAAATTCTATTTTAAAACCCAGCAAGATGACACTGTTTATTAATAGTACTGTTGAATTCAGAATTGCTGAATCTGTCTGTAATTTAGCCCATGAGGCCAACACTCTTAGCTACTTGAATAATAATGATTCTGAAAGCTAATCTTTTAGAGACTATATTTGCATATTGCATATTCCTTGTGTAATTAAGGAATAAGTACCAATTTATCTGATCTTGCTTTTGGAAAACATTCTCTCTGATGATGAGAGATAGTTGATCTTGACAATTAAAGACATTTTATACATTTCAGATGAAAATTTTATCTGCTGGGTGAATGTCTCAGCCTTTCAGGGTTTCCCCCATTCTGTAGGATCCTGCTGACTAGCTCCTCCTTCACAGGGAATGCTTCAGAAGCCTAATGGTATTGGGAGAGTGGGGTCCCATCCTGCTTCCTTCGTCTGTAACCCACTGTTTCTGCTGCTATGAGGGTTGCCTGCCAGGTTACTCAGTCTGTGGTCCAAACCATTCCAGAACACGAGGGTTTATTGTATCTGTGAATACAATATGAACACAGATAATCCAACTTACTTCATTCATTCCATAAATGTCATTGTGCCAGATGTGTTCTGGGCATAGTTATAGATGTTTTGGACATTGCAGCTGAACATGAGAAAATACCTGCTTTCAAAGCGCTGACATTCAAGAGGAGATAGACAACAAATACATCGATACACAAAGATTATCAAGCCAGCTTGTAACCTTGTAAGATATTGCACAAAATTAAAGCCCTTACATTAGAACCTGTTGCAAATACACTTTTCATTCATGCGTATAAACATGCATATATTAAAATACATTTTGTGTGAGAGGTATGATTATCAAACCATAGCGATAAATGATCTGAAGAAAATAAAATGAGTTAGAAAAGCTGGTGGTTACTTTTCTTGGAATGGTCATGGAACAGATATCTAAATAATGGGAATAAGAGGAACAAGTATAAGGACCATGAAAGGAAGTTAGTGGTGTGTTTGAGGGATAGACAGAAAACCAGCATTCAGGGCACATTTTGTATAAAGGGGAAAGTGCTAGGAAATAAGGTGAAAGAAGAGCAGAGACCAAATTATGTAGGCCACAGTAGTGAGTGTGGTTTTGTTTATAACTGGAGGTTTTAAACAGGGAAGTAATATGTGATTTATAATCACGTGTAATATCCACCTAGTGGATGTCACTTTTGTTGCCAATTGGAGAACTCAGTTTGCAGCAGGACATAGGAGAATCAGGCAATTAAAGAGGAAACTGCTCTACAAGTTTCTGCAAGATACGCGATAGCAACTTGGTCTAGAGTTTTTGCAGTGGTAGTGGTGAGAGTGCTTCATTTTGGGATATATTTTAGATATAATACTACCAAGTCTTGTTATAATGAATTGGACGTGAGACCTGAGAAAGGGAGGAATTAAGAGAGGCTTAATGATTTGTGAACAGAAAATATATTTTTGTAAAGAGTGAAAATGGTTAATGACTTGCCTGACTGGCTGGCTTACCTTCATCCATGGATTTATTCATTCGTTTTTGTGGAAGTGTGAAGTATCTTGATACGCTCAGCATTTTGCACATGAATTGGTTCCAGAAGTTGCTTCTTGCATGAGTTCAAATATACTTAACCAGAAGGCAAGGAGGTGAATGGGATGAATTTCAGAGCGGATTTTTAAATTTCAAAGTGGTGTTCAGAAGCACCATCTTCATTAGGAATACTTTTTTGCATATCTGTTGTCGAACTGTAATCAAAGTCTAAACTTACTGCAACGGTTTTTTAATATCTGTTTACCGTAGTTTACCAAGAGAAAGTAAACATTACTCAAATTTGTGCTATGAATTTGAAAGACTTGATATAGTCTTAATCTATTTTAAGATAGCAGATACAATTGTTAAACATTTGTTTAGGTTTTATTATAACCAGCATAGATTTATGATTGCATTTTTATGTGTCTTATAGTTATTATGTACAATACATCTTAGCTCATTTTATAGAACATAACTTTATGTGTTATATGGAAGTTGATATATGAACCTTTTAATTCATAACACTTTTGTCATATGTATAATCTATTCGATTCTGTAATCTTAATCAGGAATTCAGACCTAAATTACAGTATTAGGAACAATCCTAATATTACAGAAAGGTATAGACTTCCAAACACAGTTGTGAAGCTGTGTCTTTATAAAGTGACAGGTTAACTTTCTGTCCATACTGACTCTGTCCACTTTAAGCAGGATTTCTCACCATCTCTTACTCCAGGTATTTTGTATCTTATGTTTTCAGTATTGTTATTAGCATTTTTCATTTTCCTGACAAAATTTTCCTTTAATGTTCATATAATTTTTAGATAACAGTAGGGTTTTTCCCCATAATGTCTATATTATTTTTGAGAAAAATGGTAATTATCAGGATTATTCTGAATCTCATTTGTCTGCAGTCTGGTAAAGTGTGCTATAGTTCTGTATATACAAATCTGTATTTTTTTTTTTAATGGAAGTCAGATTTTTCTTAACTAAATTTTTAAAGTTATCCATAGTCCAGGTTATTGCTTCTTTCTCTGTGGCCAATTAAAAACAAAGGAGTATTTTTTTAGGGTCAGAATATTAGCTTGTTTTGTTTGTGAAACATGACAAAAAGAAATACTTGTTTCTAAGACTAGAAAAACTTGTTCCACAATTAACTTATTTTTTTACATTTTACTTTATTAAAAAATCAAAAATAAAGTTAGAAGTAGAGATGCTAATTGATTCATGGATTAATTTATTGGAGTTCAAAATGCTAAACCACTTATTTGAAGTTATCTGATTAAAAACATGGAGGAGAAGAAAACAGAATTTCTCCATTTCTCATAACCAGATCCTATCTGCTTTTTCCTCAGTATGTGATTCTGAGGGGGAAGCCCAGCTTGCTTTATTATTCATATTTCCTTTTGAACTGGATGATAAATGCTGAACATCATGGCAAGCCTATTCTGATGTCCGGAGTAACAATAAACCCTTTGTGATGAAAATAGCACAGGGCAGCTATTTGCCAAGTTAAAAATCATGAACTTATTATCTATATTCCAGTGTATGTTGCACATTAGCAATCATCAGCTTATATGTTGGGGAAAACAGGAGTTAAAATAATTATCATTAGTAGAATATACATATTTTCACTGTCTTCTACTTTAATCCCCACTCCATTCAGATAATTAAATTGGTAATGAGATGCCTGCTTTTATGTGTGTTTACACGTATATTGTCTGCTTTGTTCTATACTTTTTGTTAGGGGTGCTAATCATTAAAGATCTTTTATCTGTGCATTCCTTTTTACTTGATGGTACTTTTTACTATGTCAAAGATTGTCCTGCAGAGGTAAACTTTCCACAGTTGGAAAGCCACCAGAGTAAAGGAAAGCACGCTATTATTCAAAGGAACTAACTTACTGAAGATCATTTCTTCAGCACAGAGGCAACAGGAAGGCAGGGCCAGAAGCATTTACCCCAGGAGGTTATACATAGGGTGATTGGAGACATTCCCAAAGACAATGAGGCACTAGCATTTGTTGAAAAGAAAGGCTATTTCATTCTGAGGGCTCATGCTGGAATTAACTGGTGTCATTTTGAAGGAGGGTTTTGCTAATTGGCATCTCCCAATTGTATATAATGCCAACACCTTTTCTATTAATTATTTGCCATAAACGTAGCTCAGTGAAGCAAAACTCTCTGCAAACTTATAAAGATTTAAAGAGGAACTGTGGCAATTTAATTAGTTTCCAAAAGCCCTATGTGAACTTTAACAGTTGGTTGGTATTATTTGTATCATGTTTTGTCGTGTGACGTTGGAAGCATTCTGTTCATGTATTGTGGTGATGGCCTGTTGAGTAATTGCAAGGTTCATTATACTACCGAGACTGTCAAGGGGCATTTATGGATATTCATGTGCAGTGAACCCTTGAACTTGAACTGGTCATTCCTGTCTCCCATGGCTGGAATTGTGTTTACTCCAAATGGCAGAAGAAACTTTAATTATGAAAACATAAAAGAGGCAAAATTACCTAAGTTTTAAAATGCTAAATGGACTATTAAGAAATGTACCTGCAGTTTTTCCCCTGTACTATAAAATTGTTATCTGTACTCTCAAGGAAACTCTAAACTTCAAAAAATTTTAAAGATGTACTGTTTGGTGGTAAATCTGTGCTTCCAAAATTATGTGTTTCTATGTAAAAAGATACTAGATATCCATTATTTCTGCTTTGGGAAATCCATTTATAGATCAAATATTAATTTAAAAAATCTGACATAGTCATTTGAAGTTAAATTCAAAATATCCAAGCATTGTGCATTGATTTGAAAACTTTTGAAAATATGAAATTTAAGAAACAAACTTCAAGAAGTATGCAGATACATGTTTATCGACATGTAACTATGAGTCAGTGCTAAAGTATATATCACAATAATTGTAACAATCTCTTTATGAGTGTCCTTCCTCTAGACTTTACTGTTCTTGGGAATAGAAGCATTTTCTTAATGTATCATGTCTCAGATTGCTCAATGCATGGTGCTTGTTCAATGAGATTTTGTTGAGCTGAACTGAAGACAGCTGAGAGAAAAGATGGTATATTAGAGAGGGCTGAAGTTGGAAATAGAGAGTTATGACTGGAGCATGGAGTGCATGGAGATTAGTGGCAAGAGATGGGATTAGAAAATTACTCAGGGAAGATGCTTCAGTTCCCAGGGGCTTGGATCATACATAGAGGACATTATGGAGCAGTTACAGGATTTGAAGAGCTAATCTCACTGAGAGCAATGCAGAGGGATGGAAATGGGGTAGGGATAAGAAACCAACTCTGTTTAGCCCATGCCGGGATATGGTATCCTTGAAGCCTAGGTTGCACAAAGACTTTTTGGTTGTTTGTTTTAAAGTGAAACAAAATTCTTACGTGAAATTTTAATTGTGAGAAAATACAGCATAATGTACTATTTTAATCATCTTTATGTGTTACAGTTCAGTAGTTTAAGTACATTCACACTGCTGGCCAACCAATCTCTAGAACTCATCTTTGCAAAGTTGAAGCTCTTAGTCTGCTCAGGTGGCTGTCACAATACAACAGGCTGAGAGGCTTAAACAATGACCATTTATTTCTCAGAGTTCAGGAAACCAGAAGTCCAGGATCCAGGTGCCAGAAGGTTTGGTTTCTGGTGAGGGTCCTCTTCCTAACTGGTAGACAGCTGCCTTCTTGTTGTGTCCTTGGGTGGCAGAGGAGAAAGAGAACATAAGAGCTAGTCCAGGTCACTAATCCCATTATGGAGGGCACACTTTTATGACCTCATGACTTCATCTAAACCTAACTACCTTCCAAAGGCCCCACCTTCAAATACCATCACATTGGGGGTTATGGCTTCAACATAAGAATATCATAAAAATATTTACCTTTTTGTTACTGTCTTATTTCACTTCTTTAAGATTCATCCATGTTGTAGTATGTATCAGAATTTCCTTTTTAAGGCTGAATAATATTTCATTGGATGTATATACCACATTTTGTTTTTCCATTCATCTGTTGAAGAACATTTGAGTTGCTTTCAGTTTTTGGTTATTGTGAATAATGTTGCTAAACACGTAGGTATATAAATATTTTTTCAAAACTCTGCTTTCAATTCATTTGAACATATACCCAGAAATAGAATTGCTGGATTATAAGGTAACTCTGTTTTTAATTTTTTGAGGAGCCTTCTTACTGTTGTCCATAGTAGCTGTACCATTTTACATTCTGACTAATGGTATATAAAGGATTCAATTTCTCCACAACCTTTCCAATACCTGTTATTATTATTATTATTATTATTATTATTATTATTATTATTGTTTTGATAGTAGCCATTCTGTTGGGTGTGAGATGGTATCTTATTGTTGTTTTGATTTGCATTTTCCTAGTGATAAATGATTTTGAGCATCTTTTCATGTGCTTATTGGCCTTTTACATATATCTTCTTTGAAGAAATGTCTGTTCACATCCTTTGTCTATTTTAATTGGGTTGCTTATTTTTGTAGTTTTTGAGTTGAAACCATTCTTTATATATTCTGGATAATCCATTATTAGATATATGACTTGCATATTTTCTACTATTTCATAGGTTCCGTCCCATGTTGTTGATTGAATCCTTTGAACAGAAGTTTTAACTTGTGATGTGGTCCAATTTATCTCCTTTATTTATTGCCTATGCTTTTGATGTCATATCCAAGAAACCATTACTAAATGCAATGATGTGTAGCTTTTCCCTTTTTTTTTTCTTGTAAGGTTTTTATAGTACTAACTCTTACATTTAGGTTTTTGATTCATTCTGAGTTAATTGTATATGTTGCAAGGTAAGGGTCTTTTTTTTTTTTTTTTTTTTTGGTATGTGGATATCCAGTTTTCCCAACACCATTTGTTGAAAAGACCATCCTTTCTCCATTGGATGGTCTTGACAACCTTGTTGGTGCTTTGTACATACTGCTGGAGTAAAGAAAAAAGGGACACTTTTTGTGCATGGAAATGAGGGAACGACATACAAGAATCTTAGTGAATCTTTTTTTTAAAAATATTTTATTTATTTTTTAGAGGGAGAGAGAGAGCGCGCATGAGAGGGAGCCCAAGTACGGGGCGGGGGGGAGAGGGAGAAGCAGACTCCCTGTTGAGCAGGGAACTGACTCAGGGCTCAATCCCAGGACCTCAAGATCATGACCTGAGCCGAAGGCGACGGTTATAGGACTGAGCCACCCAGGCACGCCTTGGGGAATCTTCTAAAAAAGTGAGTCATGGAGGTATTTCCAGGAATAGAATGTGGAGCCTTGTCAGATTAAGAGCACAGAAGGAGGAATTTAGAGTAGCTCCCTCAGCCAGAAAGAACATACATACAATGTTTTGTTTTTGAAGGATATCTGAAACAGACAAGGAGGCAAGTGTTAAAACATGGACAAAGTTAAATGACAGGCACTTCATTCACCCTCAGGAAATAGAACATGTAGTGGGGAAGACAGCATGCATAAATAATTATAATACAAGGTAAAGGAATAAATATCATAGAAGTAATATTGATAAAATGCTATGGACATTTAGAGGGGAAAACAATTACTTCAGAGAGGACCAGTTGGGTCTTGCTAGAGATAGTCATCCAGACTTCTCATTTGAAAGCAACAGAAATGAACCATGATTAATTTACACAGAAAACGCACTTATTAAGAGGATATTTGCTAGTTCATAGAATCTCCAAGAGGATATGGGAACCAGATCTGGAAGAGACACAGCCTAGAACAATACTTAAAATTCCACCTCAGAATTTATCCTGAAATAAGGACACCATTGTCACTACAGTTTAACATAGACACTGACTTATGCTGCTCCCATCAACCCTAGGTCTGGATGTTGCCACTAGAACTGGCCGAAAGTGAGAATCTGACTTTTTTTAGCTTCTGTTTTGTAGAATTCTGCCTCAAGTGGGAAATGCCAACCTACAGGAAGTGAGAAGGGGTTAAAGCTAGGTGACTGCAAAATATTGCAATATCCACAGAGCTGAAAGAGGTAAAATTTGCACTGCTGTAGGAGAAATAGTAAGATTGAGACAGGCAGTGGCAGTTGGAAATATAGGGTGGAGATTCAGAAAAAGATTGAGACTGATAGTCCATGATATTAGGTAAAGCCCTGGCATTATAAAGAAACATGTTTGAAGAAGAGATCATTGGGAAAGAATCATGATCACCTATATTTGTGTGAACACAAGAGGAAGAAGTTTGGATGGATAGGCCTTTATCTTGAAACCCAAAGGAAAAGCTTCTAATGAGTGCCTAGAAAATTGTATTTGTTCAGTTTACTTCTAACTGAATGAGGTTCCTAAGAAGGGAAGTGGCTGCTGTGCTCAGTGTTGCTTAGGGATGAGATGAATGAAGACTAAGAAAAATTCTTTGCATTTGTTGACCTGTGAAAGAAGAATTTCATTAGAATGCCGAGGGTAGAATTCAGAGGGCAGATAGAGATTAACAAGGAAGATGTAGCTGGAATGGAATGACAATAATTGGTGGCATCGAGGGCCAGTTACTTTAGGAAAAGAAAGATAGGACTTGTCAAACGAACTACTTTTTAAAAAAGATTTATTGAGCACCTACTACGTAAGTAACTGTTTTAAGAACTTGGAGTATGTAGGTGAACAGAATGGACAGAGATCAGTGCCCTTGGGATCTTTATGTTCTAGAGAAGTGTGAGAGGCGCCAGATAGTTAACATAAACCTTAGCAAATAAGTAAATTATATAGTGGTTAGAAGATGATAAGTGCTATAAAAAAAAAAAGAAAAAGGTAAAGCAGAGTAAGAAAATTGACAGGTTTTGTTGATCTTTGCAAGAAGAATCTCATTAGAATGGTGGGAAATAGAGGTCCAGTAGGGTCAGCTAGGTATTTGGGTGGTTGTACTGGTAAGTGGAGCAGCAGGCTAAGCTTCACTGAGCTGAGATTTGAGAGTCTTAGAGAAGATGATGGAGGAGGCTGAGCAGATATCTAAGGGGAGAATGTTTCGGCAGGGCAATAGGAGCGACAAAGGTCTGAGCAGGAACATGCATGGTGTGTTTGAGGAACAGGATGAGGAAGCAAGGGAATAGTAGGAAAACAACCCAGTGAGATCATTGGAAGCCTGTTCTTAAAGCACCTAGTAAACTACCATAAGGAATTTGCACCTACTCTAGGATTGATAGCTCTTTGATACATTTTGTAGATTACCAGTATGAGGTAATCTACCGTTTCTTATACAATTCAGAAGAAGTTCAAATTTACTCTGCATAGGCTATTTCTTTTCTTTTTTTTAATTAATTTTTTTTTATTACATTATGTTAGTCGCCATACGGTACATCCTTGGTTTTTGATGTAAAGTTCGATGATTCATTAGTTGCGTGTAACACCCAGTGCACCATGCAATACGTGCCCTCCTTACTACCCATCACCAGTCTATCCCATAGGCTATTTCTATTCAGACAACTTCGGAAAGAGATCATGTAGAAACCCAAACAAAGGGATGATGCCATACAAACGATGTGAAATAAGGCGAGATTCTTTTTTGAAGGGGCAGAAGGTAAACTAAGATGTATAATTTTATAGGGTTGTTTTGGGGTTTTTTTGCCTGAATTCTTAGAGGGAAGTAAACATTTGTTGTTTGTCAGTTTCTGATTATATACATATCACTTTGATAAAAACATTGAAAGTCCTTTTTAAACAAGTGTTTCTAAAAGAGTAACTACTTCTTTTGAACTTACCCTCTTTTCTTTTTTCTTACACATCCTTTAATAGAGGTGCTAATGAGAGGTATTGAGGGCTTTGAAGTGCTTTCACTGTAAACTTTTGGAAGACCTCAGGGTAGAAATTTTGGTGACTATTTAAATCAGATTGGTCATCTTAACAGGTTTTAAATCATGTGGATGAATGCAAGCTTTGTAATTTTGGTTAAGGTTGAATTTGAATTGTGTCATTTGGCATAATCCTTAAGATAACTCACTTCTTGCCTCAATTTTCCACTTCTCAGGTGGGTATTTGGTAGTAACAGACATAACCACACAGAGGAGTGACTAACTATGAAGGGATGTGTAAAGCAGGATAGTCAGATAAAAAAATGCCTAAGTAACTAAGGCTTATATATTAGACAGCAATAGTGTTACAATTTCATATATTCCCATTGGACTAGTAGAGAGTTGTTTTTGTGTCTATATACGTCACTGGTTTTATCTGATTTGATCACTAAGGCTCATCTTTACTTCCATAGTGTAAGCATCTTCTGTCATGCCAGGCACAGTTAGTATCCTCTGATTTAGCTCATGTAATGCTCTAGACAGAGCACAGAGAAAAAGGGTTTCAGTAAGTCTGATTTCACTGAACTGTGATATTTTCCAATTAAATAAAGTCTAAGATGCAGTTTCATTGCATTCATTTATTTTTGCAAGCTAGTGTGAACGCTTAAACCAATCCTTTGTCTTGCGAAAACTATTCATGTATGGAGTCTGTTTGAAAGGTCTTCATGAGATTATCAAAAACTGTTGCTTCTCATAAAAAAATTTAAAGCACTAAGCAGCTGTGCTTTATATCTGGGGACAGGTGAAGGAAGATGAGGGAAGTATACACACACACACATATATATATAAACACAGTATGTTTCAGGCGTCCTTTTGGTTTCAACCATCTGTCATTAAGAAAGGATTTCAATACACACAATTGACTTCTGGCTGGTAGAAGAGAGGAAAAGGTTTTAACATGTCATAAATCTGCACTGCGAATCGTGGCATTATTTTTTTTCTTTTATTAAAAACACTTCTACAAACACAGAGTTTAAATGTCACTTAAAATAAAAACTTGGCTTTCTGTAATTTTTGTATCTCTTCTAGCATCAATTTTTTAAAAACTGCTAAGTCTACTCAGAAATCATCTCCTGGCAGCACGATTCTTGAGGCTTTCTATGGAAAAGCTAATATATGCTAAATAAAAACAAAACTTTTCTCTATTATGGATGTCTCCTCTTTTACTTTAAAAAACTTCTTTTCCTTTGATTCCTCCCATTCATGGTTAGGTATTTTCCAAAGAGTGGGAAATGGTTTTTCTAAGAGCCGTCTGCCTATGGTGTGTCCACTTAAGCATAGGTTATTCTAGTGTTTATTTTTTTTTAAGATTTTATTTATTTATTTGACAGAGAGAGAGACAGCCAGCGAGAGAGGGAACACAAGCAGGGGGAGTGGGAGAGGGAGAAGCAGGCTCCCAGCAGAACAGGGATCCGATGTGGGGCTTGATCCCAGGACCCTGGGATCATGCCCTGAGCTGAAGGCAGACACTTGATGACTGAGCCACCCAGGCACCCCTGTTCTAGTGTTTAAATAAGAGCTATAATTAACTCCTTTTATATTTCTTTTACCTGTATACTAATGTGCACCTTCCTTATTTCTAAAGTATATTCAAAGGGAGTTACAAGGAAACAGAAAAAAATTAAATTTTATTGATATTACCATTTCTGTTTAAAATTTATTTTCTATTTACCTATTAATATCAGTTCAAGCTGGATTTGGATGAATTTAGTGTACAATTGACTTTAGGATGAAGTAAGAGTAATGGTACTCCTCTTCAAGAAATTGATTTTGATATGAAACTATGTTCAGGTGTTCCATAATGGTTAGCATGAAATTCAAGTAGACACTAGATTTTGATTTTCTGCTCAGGGATGCTTTAGCATTAGTTTGGTAAAGAAGAAAACATCCTTTAAATAGCTTTGAAATAAGCTTTGGGTAAATCAGGTTAGTAGCTTCAGTGGTTTGTGATTTTCGTCGTGTGTCACTTTAATTCTGAGGAGTTTGGAGCCCAGTAATAATACTGACGATGCTAGGATATATCTGTCGTTATTTAAATGAACAACAAAAACCCCTTTCTCATGGAGTTGCTTATAAGTGGGGTAGAGTAGATCTTTTGGAACTGCCTTCCCACAGTGTGAAAAAACAGCCTCTTTTGTGAAAGCAAGCTCAGACTCATCTGATGAGCGGAGGACCACATTACGTGGTTCTGGTGATGTCACTCATCCACTTTTTCTTTCTGAGGCTGCAGAGTTGCCTCCCTTTGCCTCTTCCTAAGGCATGGGCCTACTCAAGGGAAATAAAACCTCCTTCCTTAATTCCAAGGCACCTCACTCACCTTAGTTGCTTTGCTTGTAAAATATGGTTGATAATATATGCATTGAAGGGCTGCTGGGGAAGTTGAAAAGAATGTCTGCAAGACACTGCTTTAAATTAATGCTAATGTATGTTTAACTTATGCTTGTCATTATTCTTACCGAATCATGCACATGCTGTGAAGGAGAGGTCTATTTCTCATTGGATCTGAAACTGCTGATCTCTGAGTACATTGCCGTGGCTTCTGGAGTGTTTAGTGTCCCTCCTCTGAATCTGTAGGTAGGTTTGGTCTCCTGCTCCAGCCCTCAGAATTTCTGGCAGTTATGTTCCCTGAATGAATCTCGCTAGCCCCCAGAATCTGAGGCTTCCATCTACCGAGTGGACGGTTTGTGTTCTAGTTCGTTCTTGCAGAGGAAAAACACATGGGTACCTAGCTCGTGAAGTACTAGTGTCTGATCCTATCAAGGCTTAACCAGTTCCAGACCTCGCTGGCTCAGGCACACGCAGTGTTTTCCTCTGTCAGTGTGAGCGATATCGCCTACCACACAGGGAGGGAGTGAGGACTGAACGAGGTCGTGTATGTTCGGCGCATCGCATAGTGCCTAGCAAATGGAAAAGCTCACCAAGTGGTGTGGACGTAATCATCACTCTATTCTATCTAGAAAAACTCTACTTGTCTTCCTGAGCTCCTTGCTTGCCACCTCCTGCCAAGACATTTTCCTTCCATTCAATTTTAGTTTCTGGTCTGAGATAATCGTACTGAGCAGGTGATGGATTAATCTTTAGTGATTAATGTAAAGAATAATCTCACGTTTTATGTATCACCTGGCTTGTTATTACTAGGGTACAGGTTTGATCTTATTAGTTGAATGATAGTGAAGCCAGATAATAAACTGGACAGAATTATGCCTGTGTGGGGCTTAGGAATCCTGGGGTGGTCCGGAGGTTTTATTTTGTTTTTATTTTAACCGTAGAACTTAGCAAATTCGCTGAGTTAATTTTCATTGGTAGTTTAATCATGCAGGTTGCCTTTAGTTCTCTTCTTATTCTTTAATGTTAATTGCTTTTTGTGTCTAGTCTTATTTTGTATGCAGGCTGTGCATAGCCTTGTTATATTCATGGTTTAACATGAGCTTTTAAAAAGAACTCTGCAATCAGTAAGAAAATGATATTGTCATAGATTTAAAATATCATTCTATTATAAAATTCCATGAAGCATTTTGCTTTGATGGGTTTGGTTGTGCTGATGATCAGATTATATCCTCCGAGTACACAGTGTTACAGTGTTTTAGGAGAATACAGTTTGGGACTTATTTGTTCTTTTTCAAAAGCCATCTCAAATCCCTTTAATGAGTTGTGGGGAGTAGCGACAGTTAAAAGACCAACATTGAAAGCTTGTATCAGAATATATTGTCATGTCTATCACCGAAGATTGAGGCTCTAGCCTGTTAATAATGATAATATTTGTATTAGGTAGAAAATGGTTTGTATTGTTGATTAGTGCTTAAATTATATTAAGATACGTTCTGGGTATTTCCTAACAAATGTGTTTCCTCTGCTACTTTTATAAAGGCCTCAAAAAAAAGCATCTGTTATGTATGGCTGCTACAAAAAATTTATATTTTTAGTTTTTGAAATATATCCTTAATAAACAATTATTTCAGAAAAAATGATAGCAATCCGCTCAAGCCATCGAGACCTGGTTGGTTTATAGTAAAAGTTATGAAATTTTAAAACTGCAGTAAAATCTTGTGGCTTCTTTATATTTGTGTGTGAATTTTTTGTTGCTAGTGGTAACTATAGAGAATTTTTTTCAAACAGCACCCTTTTAATAACAATGGTCTCCCCAAATATACTGTGGCATAGCTTTAAACTTTATTAATTCTGTCCTGGACTCCCCTTCCTCTCCCTGAGTAAATGGAAGAAAAGTTTGGCAGGCTCCATGCTGTGCACTTGATTGATGTCCAGATCATCTGAAGGACTTCTGTGTCCTGCCTGCTCTCCATGAGTGCATAATGTGTGAATACTTAGAGAAGGTCAGCCCTTATCACATGTAATCTAGGCCTGAAAGCAGATCAACAGTGACAGTCATATCCCTTAAGTAAGAACACAAATCATCCTCTACACGCTTGAGACAAGTTGTGGGATATTTTTTCTCTCTTTTTACCCCTTCCCGCTCACGGGGGACCTTGGCAGAGCAATGAAAGCAGAGAGGAGACGTGCCCAGAATAATGTGTCACTTGTTGGAGGGAGGAAGGGATTGTTTATTTGTAATGATGTGCTGGTCTTTCACTGTGCAGCTGGAGGGGGCTTTGGCTTGTTAATGACCAGTGATGTGGAAGCCTGCAAATGAGACCAGGGTGGGGAGGTAGGAGGCAGCCTGGATGTGGCCGAAGTTGTGGTCTTTATAAACCCCAGAGTCAGGAGAAACGTTTTTGTCCTCTCGAGTTCTGTTGTTCAAGTGTTCCCCTATAATGGAGTAATTTTTTTTATATCATTGTGTGAGTGTATAGCTGAAAATCAGAGTCACAAGATGAATTAGGCAGTATAATTCTGAGTGTACTTTTTTCATTTTGGAGCAACTAGTATGAAAGTTTAAAAAAAGTTATGTTAGGGCAAAACTCAACAGAATGGTAAGGCCCTAAAATGCTATAACTTGCAAAAGGAAGAAAGAAAGAACTGTTGTTTTAATGTGCCTGTGTGTTTGGACAAAAGTTTAATTAAAAAGTTAATGTTGCTCTGAACAATATTTGCAGGAATATTCAAATAATAAAGAAAATAACACTCACTCAATAACATTCACTTTGTTCTCATCAAGAATTATAAGGATATTGTTACATTTTCTTAGATACAAAGGAATGTACTTATCACAGCATTGAAAACTTCGCTGGTTTCTTTTGAAATGTAATCAGCTGTGAGAAGTATTTGTAGTCCGTTCACATAATGGAAAATAAACCGTGCAAATACCTCCTTCAGAAATGAAGGCAGGCATGGCTTCCCACAAAATCACATTATGAGACATGAGGTCCTTCCCACCTTCTCCCATCTACTTTTCCAGCCTAACGTCTGTCTTGTTCTCCGGGCATATCCAGGTTCCCACGTTCTCCGCAAACACTGCTCCTTTTCTTACTCCTGAGTCTCTGTACTATCCGTTCCCCTTTGCTTAGGATTCCTTTGCCCTCCCCTCACCCAGTGAATTCCTACTTATCTTTGAAGACCTAGTTGGCATGCCTCTCCCCCGCAAGTCCAGTCCCCACCCCCAGGCCGAATTCATCTTTGTCCACTGTACTTTCCGTGGCTGGACTGCATGGTCGTTATTTCTTTGTATGTTTGTCCTCAACTTACAGGGTCAGTTGTGTCCTGAAGGCAGGTACTGTCTCTTGAGAAATGTTCTCCTATCCCATTTACTAGATACAATTCCCCTGGTTCAGTTTAAAAACTGCGTATATACATAAAATCAGTGGATTTGGGGAGCTTCTATGTGAAAATAAGTCACAGATTGAAATTTGTTAAGACAGTAATTCATATACCTCGGCTTCAGTCATCTGAATAGTCAATGAATTAAGTAAAAGTAAACTGATTAAACATTTGCCTTTGTGGGTGTAATTCAAATTTTTAAAACCTGATTTAATGTAAGACACATTTTGTATCTTTGTTTTAGTGACCACATCGTTTGTGACAGGAACAATTCGGCAAATGTTACATTAAGGAACGTTACTGTTAACGGGATTTTTTTTGTTGTTGTTTTTGTCAGGAGGCAGGGGAGTGATTACTGAGAATGTTTGAAAGTTGACCATTTTCTGATATCTGCCTGTGTTCTGGGCGCCGTATTCAGTAATTAATTATCATATACTTGTCTAATCTACATAACAATCTTATGTTAGGTAATGACCAAAGTGTAGAACAAAGTTTACATGAGATTTGTCCAAGGTTATACAGATAGCAGAACTAGGCTCTCAACTTCAGAGCCCAGGCTCCATAAATCTCGAATGAGTGGGTATGTTGAAGAATTCGACAGTTGACAGGTTGCAGTGCACACCCTTCTCCTACAGAAGCCCTAGCTGTAGTCCTCCTTTCTTTCTGCCCTTCTCTCTAGTGTATATTTTCAAATGGACACCTTTCCCTTAGTATTCTCCCAGAGCTTTCTTCGAAGCCTCCTTGGGTGTGTACTCTATAGTGAGTGGCTTAAGTCATATGCAAATCTGGGTTGTTTTGCTAAGCCACATTTCTGATCTACATTATAAGAGTTTTATTATACCTTTTGAGCCTCCTTGTCTGGACCCTAATTATGCATTTTATAGAGCATCTCTTTCATGATTGGCACCCAGCATATATTAAACAGTAAAAGGCAAAATGGAAAGAATTAATAAGGATAAATTCAATTTGAATTTCTTAGTATTATAAATGACAGAAAGAAATCTGTATTACCAAAAAGTTTGACGAAGTGCGAGCCTCTCCTCACGCTTCTGATTTTCACTTCTCTTCACATAGTTAGAAGTTCAGGGCCAGAGACTCATCCTATAGGCTGAAATTCTAAGCCTTTTTTTTTTTTTTTAATTCATCGAGCCAGTCAGTGTTCAAAAGCCTTTAGTTATTTATGTAATATATAGTCTAAACTCTGTAATCTATGTTCTGCGTCCTGCACAGTCTGGTTCCACTCTGTCTAGGTTTCTCTCCAGCCATTTACTAATAGGAGCTGTCTGCTACAGTAAGATTTTTCTTCTCATGCTATTACCAAATGAAATATTTAATCCTACCTCTAATCCTTACTCGTATAATTTCTTCCTTTCCATCTCCTCTATTGCTGTATAAATTCAATTCTTATTTCAGCGTTCAGCTCTCCCTTCAGTTTTTGGCCCAGTCTAATCCATCTCTTACTCTGATTTTCCATCTTTATTCCATTTGAGGACACTTTGTCTTAAAATGTTACATTTTTCACAGTTCTCTATTATATATACTGCTTTTTGCTGGGGCATTGTAAACTCCTTGAGTACATTTATTTCAGCAAGCGCATAGCACAAAATTAGAAATGATTGCTGACATGAATTGCTTTGAACTGAATTAGGATTCTAGGGAGAGA
This sequence comes from Ailuropoda melanoleuca, assembly GCF_002007445.2. NCBI lineage: Eukaryota > Metazoa > Chordata > Mammalia > Carnivora > Ursidae > Ailuropoda > Ailuropoda melanoleuca. Next base: position 33,953,341 of record NC_048228.1, on the reverse strand, counting down.
GCAGCAGCTCTCCAGGCTTTGAACCATTTATGGATGCTCATATTGGGGAAATGTGAGCAGTGGGAGCTGTCCCACATTTCAGCCATTCACTCATCTTCCCAAAGCTCAAGGCTGGGTTCCAAATTGGCAATGGAACCATGTTGTGATGTGGCTCTGAGCCGAATATAGAAGGTTTGAACAAGAGATTCTATTGCTTGATTTTTGATGTCTACCCTCTACTCCTGATCACTCAGTGTGCATTTTAGTATGGCTCAGTCTCCCTTCTTAGCTAAAAGGGATGTGGATAAATGATAACTGAAATGATACCACCCCCGGCTTAAATTTTCTGACAAGTCAGTTGCATGACTTCTGTGAAATGCAAAATGTGTCGTTTCTTAAGTTTAAGATATTCCAAAATTTCATATATGGTTAAAGATGCTATATTTCTGTTACATTTTATTTCATGAAAATGTGAATGAGGGCATTGGATTGATGATCGTATTTGTAAATTCATGCAAAGCAGTTGCTGGTATTCCTAACTGGAGAGTAGATTTGAGTGGCAGCCAGTAAGGTAGTGCTGGGAGGTCCTGGGGTGTGTGGAGGGGTGGGGGTGTCTGTTAAAAATGAGAAGATGGCAGAGATTTTTTTCCCCAAGAAAATAATTCTTAAAATATCAAGTAAACGCATTCTGATGGTATCTGAGATATAAGTGTTGAAATATGTCTCTGGTTTCATTAGCATAAATCCTTTATCATGTAAACTGATGGCATTTAATAACTCCTTCTGTTTGTATCTATGGTGATATTGTAGTTTCTCCACCTACTGTCAATTCATTTATATTTCTTGCTGTTCTATTACTATTGACGGTTCCCAGAGTCAAAGACAACAAATAGCCTTCAGGAAAGTACTTTAGTATTAAAACAAGGCCACTCAGGATATCATTGAAAGTGGAATTTTACAAACTGTTCATAGTTTATGTTGAAGCACAATTACGGTAAAAATCTTAAAAAATTGAATAACTTAAGTTTGTAAGATCGTTTAGGTTCACAGTACTTTTTCTACATAGGAAACTTCAAACGGTAGTCATTTAAAATTACTTGATTAATGAGTAGCTTAACTGAAATTCTTTAACTTGAAATATTCATTAAAGATACTCTTTACACGGGCCCCTTTTTCATGTCTGTGCACTTGATTCAGAGGCGTTTGTTCCATTATTTAAATAGTGATATGAGAAAACTGTCTTAACATGGCACTTTCGTGTGTTGCAATATTTCTATCATTTCATCAAAGAAAGCATTTTATTTTTCCTTGTCTTTCTACAATTTCCAAACAGTGAACAATTCTTAGCAAGAGAAAAAAAAAACTTGACAAAAGAAGTAAGCTATTTCATGACAGCGAATTACAGATGTGTGTGGCTTTGCAGTCCCCTCCTAGCTGCCTGAGAGATTTGGGGGGCTTTGGTGTAGCCACTGCAGAGTGAACCCCCCCCCCCCCCCCCCCCCCCGCATGTGCTGGCCCTTGTGTGGGCAGCTGGGTCAGGCTCCTTTCTTAAGAAAACAATCCAGCTCAGGGTCCTCACCGCCCTTTGTTGTCCTCCCCAAGAGGTGATCAGTTGAAGTCTCTGTGGTGACAGAACCAGTTTGTAACAGGCTTGTCTTTCACGGTCCTGTCTCAGGCTTGCTGGCAGGCTTGCCCGGAAGCTCTGACAAGAGTGGCAGCAGAGAAGTCTCAGTGAAAGAAGGAAAGGCAAGAAACAGGAGGCTGAAACAGGCGGGTCACATTTACTGCTCTCCTGCGCAATGGGTTGGCTGGAAGAACTAAACTGGCAGCTTCACATTTCCTTGCTCATTCTTCTGTCTATGCACACGAGGGGTAAGAAGATCAGTGCCCCATGGTACAGTGCTGACAGGGGGCTGAGTTAATGTCAGGTCGTGTGGCGTTTATCACAGAAGGGAAAGTTCTGGGCAAAAGTGCAGTGGCTAAACACTTCCAGTCCCCATCCTCCAACTGCTCTGTAATTTTGCTACTTTTTTTCTGTTCGGGTAAAACCTTGCTAGATAGTGTATAAGGATAGTTTTTAAAGGGATTCAGAGTGTCTGTTTTCTCTAGTAATTAAGAATTCAATCCAATCCAGTTTGGAATTTTGAATGAGAAGTTGGTTGTCAGTGTACTAAGACAGTTTGTATGTGAAGAATTTACGAAAAATAATTCTAATAAACTTTGTTGTGATCATTTAAATTTGAATACTGTTAGATTTTCATAGGTTAGCTAATTAAGTTTGAAGTTCATTACAACTTTTATGTAGATGCCTTGAGTAAATCTCCAGTTTTATAATAGCAATAATTATGAATTGTGAATATGTCAGATGTTTATTCACATTTCAGAACAGGGGCTTGCTTAGTGATCATTTTGTCCAGAATTATTCTTCTATGAAGTTGACTAAAGGATGGCAATTTTTCAGTTACTTTTAAGCTTTTAAGTAAAAGAGTAATTATAAAAGCAGATGAACTATTTTCAAAATAGAAGAAAGATAACATAATGAAACAACTTCTGAGACAACTCTGTGATAATGATTTGCAATGAGGAGTCATGAAGTTGGAGATAAGGAGAAAGTGACTATATAAAATTAAGCCAGGTGACAAAAGGAATATATGAGATGGAATATATATGAGATGGAAATGAATTTACAGTTCAACCTCATGTCCTTGTGAGTGCATTTTATAGAACCAGCTTGGCAATACTATTTATTTGGGAAGTATGTATTATCAATTGGCATGTACTTTTGATTGGCATTTATAAGATTCCTGTTTTCATAATCTCAAATTGTCCATGGCACCACCACAATATTATGTATTGTGTCTTGGCTCTACGAAGGAAAGCTTTTGATTTCTGGCATGGATAGGTGTAACCCAAAGGAGTTTTATGCATTGCTATGAAGGAACAGTACGTAGCTCGTTTACCTGACTTGCTAATTTATTTTCCAAAAAGTGTTATAATATGGTACCTTCTAGAAGACAGTAGAGGCTATTGCCTCAGGGAAACCGTTTCTTAACAATGTTCCAGGAAGCTCAAAGAATGTGTGAGGTAAAATTCTTATTCCTCTATTCGTGCCACTACTATTTCTTGATTGCCTGAAGCTAATTTTTCACTGTCTTTTAGCATTTTCCTTGAAAAATCTGAATACCTGAATTCATTATCGGTTTATGTCAACAAAAAGCAGAGGCCATATGCTACACACTGAATTTTTGAGTCACAAATGCTGGGCTTAGAATACACCTTAAATAATACTGGAGAACTGTCTTACTTTTCTGGTGAGGAGGTTGAAGCCCAGGGACATTCCTTGCCTTCCTCTAGTTAACATAGTCAGTCCTTTAAATTCTCTGTCCAGGGCTCTTTCGTGTGTGCGTGTGTTTCTACTGATTTATTCTATAGCAGCGGGGTTAAGAGTATTAAATCTGGACTGAGAATATCTGTGTTTGCATCTTAGCTCTACCACTTACTAGATGTAAACGCAAATGAGATATCTTATTAGTACCTTGATTTTCTCAACTGTAAAATAGGGATAATAAGAATACTTACTATAGGGTCGATTTGATTACTAAATGGGCGAGTACATGTAAAGCACTTAGAACAGTAGCTGTAATACATAGTGTTTCCTGAGCGTTTGTTACTATTCATTTTATTATTCATAGTTTATGCAGGAATAGGAGACAACCAAGCTGGAAGTGATTAACACACTAAATCCCAATGTATATTCCCAGCTTAAAATGAACTTTTAATTTTTTTAAAAGGAGTTTCTCTACCTGTAAACTTTTATAATAGTTTTACAAAAAATAAGCTTCATGGTTTTTATGCTTTTGCCCCAATGAAGACAGAATGTGCTATAGACGGGACTATTAGTTTAACCAAGACTAAGCAATTTTGACTATCAAAGTTATTATTCACTGATAACTTGTAATACTTTATGATCATTAATTCTGCATGTATTTCAGTGAGAATGATGATCACAAAACTGGCAAATACAAAATACAGGAAAATGAAGTGGTTGTGATTCTTAAGTGACTAGCAAAGCCAAGAGCATTGTTCTGAGACCTTAAAATCCTTCTTAAGAGTAAATGTATTTCAAAATGACAACTTGAGACATTTGGAGAATGTGAGCATCTGGCTAGTAAAAATATTTTGTTAATGAAGCATATGGAAACCTGAAAGTTTTACGTGGAGGGAATACATATGACACTGCAGTTCTACCATAAGGGGACCAAAGTTCTGTAGTCAAGAGAAGTGGAAAGGACAATTGTTCTTATTGGAACAGAATAGCTAGGGTGGCCTGTGGGTGGATGACTCATCAGCCTAAATTTTATCATTGCTTAAATCTTATCTTGAATGTTTTACTTGAGGAGACACAGGCTTAAGAAAAAGGAAGACAAAGGTACATCATAGTAGAAGGTTGGAACTTTGTGTTTTTTATATTGGCACATTGTGAATGCTTCAGAAATGGATTTCTTAAAGCTAGAATCATGAAATGTAGAATTGCCTTTTTCTGAAAGTGCAAATATGACCTGGAGTGGTGAAGATCTGCAGTGTTCATTTCTACTTGTGAAATGTTTTCTTTTGAGGATTGAGCTGCCCCTTTTTTTTTAAAATGCAGTAGAAAATCACAGGCAACCATAGTGAATGTAGTGCAATAGTAAACAGTATTCAAGTATCACTTTGGTCACTACTCTTCTTAAGTTCTGCCGAAGGAATTTAGTGAGGTTATAAATGTGATCAACTGACAGACCTAAAAACTAAAGGACTCTTTCTGTTTATTGTTCTAACACATTGGTGGCAACAGTGTGCCTTTCCTGACATGGATGGGCCTCATGTTCTGGCATTTAAAAGGGTGAGACTTTTATTTAGCTTCCTGTTAAACATATATGTGAACATTTCTACAGTCCCCCCACCCCACCATAAAATCATGGTCACAGATTATTACAGCAATCCGATTAAAATCAAAATTGGCAGCCAACTTTTTGTTCTTAGGAGTAATTCTCCATCAATAATGAGTTATAGGGAAAAAAAGGTGAGATAGGAAGTAGTAATCAGCTGTTTTGGATAGAGGAAAATCCCCAAGCCTGGTGAACAAAAATAAGTCCCAGTCTTCATGGCTCCTACAGTTTTATAGAACCCCGAGTTTGCATTCTGCCTCTTCATTGCCAGGTCATATTCCATAGGTTTCCTATTATAATATTTGTGTTTGATCTGGTTGGCACTCATTTAGAATTAAAAAAAAAACCCTATGTTATTAAATATTTTAACTAAAATTAAGGCAAATAGGGAATATAGTAACAGGAGGACATGGGCTGCGAATGTGTGGTTTCAAAATGAGAATGGTAATAGCGCTATAAGGCGTCAATTTTTGGTAATATTTCTAAGTGAAAAATGATCCTTGTTACCATATGGCAAAATACAGTGAAAATCTGAACTGTTAGACCAACACAGCTGTTAAATGCATAAATGTGGTTCTGTGTTTAAAGTGTTTTCTACTATAGCTATTAGGTGGCACTTCCAACAATTAATCTCCGGCTATTAATCGGCAGTAACTGCAAGTGTGGTGAGCGTCACAGATGTAAGAAATTGGATCTCTGTGGTGATTTACCTGGGAGGGAAGCGGCTAAACTATGGTTCTCAACTCAAAGTCTTCAGCGTATATCGGATAGTAGACATTCACACAACTATTGAGCACAAACTCCAATCACTTGGTTTTACCTTTGTTACAGGAAGTCATATTCTTTAATGGTGGCAACCATATGTGTAAGCCGTGTGTGTGTGTGTGTGTGTGCGTATCGGTGCATGCATAATTTTTAATCTTTAAATTACAAATATGTGAAGGCTTCTGGAAGAATAATAGTTTTAGATCAGAGTAACTCAAATTAGTTGGGTTTTTTTTTTTTTTTTCTTTTTGCCTCTGTAAGCCAGTTGAGTCGGAAATGACATTTTTTTTTTTCTGAAATAACATTTTACAAATCTTAAATTGACTTAGAACTGCCAGGAACAAATTATGAATATGTTTTTTTGTCCCCTAATTTTTCAAATACATACCTAATTTTAGAGTTCATACAAGACATGGGGAAAATCCTTAAATAAGACAAAGTATATTGGCAATTAGTTATAGGGAAATTATCCTAATCAGTTAAGTTCCCTATCAAGCTTTCTTTTGCAATATTTTGGGTTCAGATGGACTCTTAGGGTCTTGATTATTACACTTTTTTCATCTGTAAAATAGTCACTTTTTCCATTTTGTTGGATTTTTTTGTGGAAATGTTCATATTAAAATCTCCAAAGATGGTTTTGTGACTGTGCACTCAGAAAAACCATAGTCTTGTTTTTAGACCCCCACCATTTTTCTTTTTAACATTGGAGAATCTGTGGCTTTTGGATTAACTGATCTCTCTGCTTGATATCATCTCTGTCACATTCCTTCGGTAATTAGTTAACTTTTCATATAAAATCACATTATTAGTATTGATAGTTTGGACATAAAGAATGGAAACTTAAGTAAAGAAGTTGAGAGGGGATATAGAGAAAAGCTGAGGGAAACACAGGCGGTCTCCTGGCACCCAGAAGCCATGAAGGTCTGAGCTTCTACTCATCTGTGTCTCTGAGGGCCCTCATGAGCATTCCCTTTTCTTTCCTCTATGTAACTCTCTCTCTTTCCTTCTTTCTGTTTAGAATTATTTAATGGAGACCACTTGCATTTAGGGTGAAATCCAGATCTTTTCCTGGCCAGCAAGGCTTCGTATCCATGGGCTTCTAACTCCCAGCTCATCTCCCTAGCCATTGACCATCAACTCCATGGGTCTTTCCTTGTCCCAAATTATCCAAACCTTTTACCTCCTTGGGTGTTTCACATGTGCTGTTTCCAGAGCCTGAGAAGTTCTTTGCTTCTCTCCTCTGCTTATCCATTTGCTTAAACGTCACTAACTTTTCCTTAACAATCCAAATTAAATAAGAGCCCCTTGATATAATCCATCATTGTAAGTTTTATTTTTCTTTTATAGTACGTATCATGACTTACCATTACACGTGTCACTGGTCTGCTGGAAGTTCAGCTTCTTAGAGGAAAAGGCTATGCCCATTTTATTTATTGCTATACCCTCAGAGCATAGCACAATGCTTGGCATATAGAGAAGACTACCTCCCTAGCCATACTCATTAGTCTGTGTTCCCTGTTATTCCAAGACCTTTTTTAGCTTAGCTCTGTAGAGTTAACTGATAAATGTTTCACTGTGTCTTATTTCTAAGAGAAATTTGGAGAGAGAATTTGATTGGCTGCTGACCCTTACAGTAATCCTATATTTGGGATTAGTGTAGTCACTTAATGCCAAGATGGCCACCCAACAACAGACACTGTGGTCAGGAGAAGTTTTTTTGGAAGAAGTTTTGGATTAGATTCACAATCAAAAACATCTAATATAGCTGCTACTCTCATTTGTAATAGTGATATGAATATTTCTAGTACTCTTTTATTTATAAATGAATTCCTGTTGGCTACTGAGTTATTTATTAACTGTACATTTAGAAAAATTATAAAAAACACTTTAATATTTTTATATGAACTTTGGTATCCAGGAAATATACTACCAAAAATAATGGTAATTTATTTCTGTAGTTTCTACGGAATTATTTTAGCAGTAAATGAAATGGTGTGAAAAAAAAATTTTTTTTTCTCCAGAAAAAAAGATGCTGTGGAAAATTCGAAATATCAAGGTGGTGGCAGAAATAATATATAAAACAAGTAGTGTAATCACTTGGAAGACTAGTTCTGTCAGATTGTTGCATATAATTTTCACTCCTTTATTAAAAAGGTAGTTGTAAACCTTAAGTCTCACAAAGACCCTCTTGTGAATTTTGCATTTTGATACCTAAACAGTGTGCAAGTTTTAGGCGAGCAGTATCCATTTTTCATTTGTTCGTATTCTGGGCATTGAGTGTCTAAAACTATGCTTTTGATCTCTTCTGGAGTCTAGGGGAAAATTGATGTACATATCTACTTCATGAGGTTTTTAAAGATTTTTATTTATTTATTTGACAGAGAGAGACAGCCAGCGAGAGAGGGAACACAAGCAGGGGGAGTGGGAGAGGAAGAAGCAGGCTCATAGCAGAGGAGCCTGATGTGGGACTCGATCCCAGAACCCCGGGATCACGCCCTGAGCCGAAGGCAGACGCTCAACTGCTATGCTACCCAGGCGCCCCCATGAGGTTTTTAAAAACCTCATCAGTACATGCAGAAAACTGGCTTTGGTTCATAGTTCTTTGGTTCACAGTACCCTGTAGTACACAATGTCCCATACTCATCTTAGTATCGTCACAATTTTAACAGGAGCTTTATATGTAAGGGAAGAGTAACTTACGTTACTTTTGCATAATCTGTAGAACTTCTGTAATGTGGGAACTGCATTGATGAGACACCAAGGGAGTGTGAAGCAATTTAACATAATAAGAAATCTTACCTCCCCTCCTTTTACGTGTACATTCAGATATAAGCTATGCCAGAGCCCATAGAGAGTGGAGCTTCAGAAAATCCGAGGTCAGGTTTGTTTTGCAAACTCTGCAGGAAATTATCCTTCTGCTACTATGTTTGCAGAAATATTCATGATCAAACTACGTCTTTGCTAAAGTGTTTAGCTTTATTTTGATTTCTCTCTGAAGGAAAACGAAGTCTTTTTCTCAAATATGAAAAAACAGTAACTTGCCAATTATAATTGCATATCACTTTAACGATTATGTACTTTCTTATGGGGCTAAATCCCAACCGAATGTTCGTCTTGGTGAGAGTCAAGATGCTCAATTGAGTATTGTTTTCACATTCCATTACAAAATCTTTTTATGTTTTTATTTTTAAAAAAAGGGTTAATGTTATACAAGTATTACGCTGTATTTACCCACGAACCATCAGCTCATTTGGGTGAGGGAATGTGTAGCAGCTCATTGGAGGAATACTTGAGTGGCTCTCTGAGTTTAACGTGGGCCCTGAAATCTGCCCAAGCTATTGAGACCCGAGCAGTGGTCCGGAAACAACAACAACAGAGTGTTCAGGGTGACATGGTAACAGCAGAAGGGGGGAGGCACTTAATTGAAGCTGCTAATAAACAAATTGTTTTTTCACCTCCACATATATACATAGCGACACACATGTGTTTCTTATATGGATGTTTTCGCAGGATTATTACAGTTTATTGAAATCAGAGAGTATCACTAAATATTTCCTACCTAATTTCCTAGGCCCTGAGTGAAAACGTGTTCAAATTGGGGAGTCGGTCTAAAGGAAAAGGACGCTCGTGCTCAGTCTTGTGATTTCACAGACACATGACAGTCTCTCAGTGGGCATTTCTGGAGATTGTGTTTGGCGTGGATTTTGGGAACATATACTAACAGTTTATCCATAACATGCATTTTCGTAGCTATTATGAATATTATTAATCTCCCCTACTTAACCTCTTGCATTGAAAAATAGAATTTTCTGTCTTTTTTTGTTCCACAGACTTAATGACAAACATCTTGCAAATTAGATTTTCATATATTTCATCTCTTTCTTATGCTCAATTTAATCTTTCAAAGCCACACATTGTAGAAGACATCTGGTATTGAGCTGAAGCAGCTGGGTTTCATTTGTAAAGATTTTGAACAAATTTTGGAGCTTGCCAACAATAATACAGCAGTTGGCCAATGTGTTTTCTTTGTGGCAGCGTGGTGCAGTGTGGTAGAAGAGACCTGAATTCAGGATCAGGTGGTATTCCGCCTCTTTCTGGCTTGACTGGCGAGGCTGGAGGGTTTCTGCAGGTGTTTGGGCGAGCACCGGCTAAAGGCTCGCTCGGTGGTTGTTGAGGATTATGTACGAGGATTATGAATCAACCGGTGAGCAACGTGCAGTCATCCGTTTGAGAGACAAGGCGTCTGAAGTTTTCCTCACAGCACGGTTCACTGTATTGCCTACATCAGAATCACAAAGTCATTTTTATGCGGTTCCCAATACCCCATCCCAGATCTACTAATACAAATATTTCAGAACTGAGCCCAGAAAGCTGCAATTGATCAAGCTACCCCAAGGGGTTTGGTACACACTGGATTGGAGTTAATAAATTTCAGTTCATTCTTTACCTACAGACAGAACCTCTAAACTCCCTTTTCTGACCAAAAGAAGAACCTATTTTATTAATGTGTATTTAAAGGGAATTGTCAGAATTTGTTTCAAAAGTGGCTTAACCACATATCCAGTTTAGATGTTCTTTCATGAGACATTATATTAGTGTGACCTGTTGTTTAATAAAGCAGTTGTTCTAGCACTATTAAAATTTTGCTCCTAATGATGAAGAAGGGATAGTAAGTCTCAACTTACTTGGAACAGTCCGAATATGAACTGAAGGATTTCTGGGAGAGAGAAACGGAAATGAGAATCCCCAATTTCCTATTTCTTTCTCAGATACATTAATTAATTTCTGTCTCCAAAATAGTCAGTGAACTCCTGATAGGTTCCCGGAAATCTTTTCAGAGTTGGGCTCTCTGAATTATCCTCAGAAAGCACCATGTTGTTGTTTGGTTGCTTCTGAGCTGTGTACTCACCTCCAGTTACATTCAGCATGTTATTACCAAAGAAAATAGTTTGTCTCCCTGGCCGTATAGCGGTCTGGGGGACTATTCCGAACATAAACTGAGTCATAGCTCCCTCCTTTGCTTCTGCTGGAAAAGTTCCATACCAGAATTCTTACGACCATCATTTAGTATTCTTCATTTGCTGGTTCTTAGTTCAGAATTGAGTTTTCCAGACAAACACTTTTGAGTTCCAGGGCAATATGGAATCATAGCCAGGGAATGTGCGGTTGATGTGAGGATTGCCTCTTTGGAAGTTAATAGGTAGTGACGGTCTGTTGTTAAAATGTCATTAACTGGAAATGTACTTTTTGCCTTATCTTGCTTTGGAAATTAGCATTCAAGATAGTCACTGTAGAGAGCTCCTGCCTTCTCTCAGGGATTTGATTTAAAATAAACACACAGACACACACATACACACACACACACACTCCCACTTAATGTAGGCGAGCAGCACCCCAGCAATTTTAACGTTGAAAGAGGGTAAGAGAAGGGGCGATCTAAATGCTTCAGATGGTCTCATTCCATGACCCATGTCATGCATGGGCTACATCTGCAGCTTTTTAAAGTTTCTGGAGGAAGCTTAGCAATGCAGCTGTCATTAATGTACTGTGAACCTTGAAAAGGAATTTCCTTTCAAGTAAGAACGGAAGTAGTTTGTGTGTGGGATGATGGAGCCGAAGGTTTCCTTTAACAGAAAATAAAGTGCCATTATATAAACAAACATCTGTACAACCTAAAGTAAACCCAGCAGAAATATATGATACAGGCACCTACATTTTAAAACGACCTAGTTCATTTTAATGCTCTCCTTGTGTTTTCTTATTTTCACAAGTAAAGGCAGTGAGACACACAGTTGTGAGATTCCTTATCTAAAGTCTGTCACTTCTAGAGCTGGAACCAGAACTTGGGGTTCCGGGTGTAGTTCATGTTCTTTTGGGAATGGTGTTTAAATTTGACTTTAGGATTGCTATTCAGGCTGAATGATTAGAAAGTTGAAATGAAGCCTTTGCCACATGAACATTTTATTTAAGAAACAGACTAAAAAAACACACACCACTGCTACCATGAACAAATATTTCACCGTATAAATAAAACCCAGAACTGATAACCCCCACGTTGGTTTTCCTCTCTACTGTGAAACATGCTAATATGTAAAAAGTACTCTATATTCAACATTCACATTTAGGCTGGCCTTATTTAGTGCTTATGGAAATGCAAATTATACACAGTTCTGAGCCACAATACCTTACCATCTGAGGGGAGAAGAAGACAAAGTTAGGAACATATTTGAGTTATTTTTTAGAAAAATAAAAAATTGCACCCTGCATCAAAGATTGGAGGATCCTTTTCTTTTTCCTCCTCCCAAGACTTCCTGCAAATGTTAAGCTAGAGATTACTTGCAAAATAGCCTGAGTAGCTATTAGAGCAAACAAGAAATGTGATCTGCAGCTTTACACCTCGAGAGTGAGGGCTAACACTTCTGCAGGTTTATTTCTTAATGCTAAAATTACAAGGTTATTGTTCCTTTCCATTGTAGGATGTCATGTGTACTGGGATCCTTTAGATTTACACAGTTGGTTTTATGGTTTTGGGCCGTTGTTGTAGAATGTTTTAGAATAATTGATGAACTGTCTTTACCAGTTAAAATTTCTGTAGTGTTTATCCTAATTTTTCTTCCTCTCCATTGACTGTTTCTTTAGTAGCTGTGAATCTAGACTGGGGTTTTTTGCAAACGGAATGAAAATATTTGGTTGTTTGCCCGTGGCTTTGTTTTGATTCTTGTATTTGCTACTTAAGGGATTTTAAAGATCTGCCGAGGATTTCATATCACTTATTTGTACTTTCAAGATACGTAAGCAAAATTACCCCCTAAAAGTTCTATAATGTTTACTTCTTAGTCTAGATTCTTTGTTTCTTATTCCTGTGGCTTTCAATGAATCATTACCTTATCATCTACAAAATAATCAGAAGTGTTTAAGGGTAAAGAAGAAAGCAGCATTCTTATAGTTAGCTTACGTACTAATCATCTAATAGTCACTGACATACTTCATTTGTGATTTTATAATTCATAAATTCAAAAATACAAATGTCAGCATTTTTATTGTTTAATTTGTGAATGTCTGCAAGTTAAAATAATATGAGCTAGCAGGTTATATTCAACTGGCAAAACAATTGAGATTGTTAACATTTGGCAAAGATGTGGATAAATGGGAACTCTTATCACTATTAGTTGGAACATAGTTTCAATCATATTGAGGAATGGAGTATTTTATTGATCTAGATAGTAATTATATAGAAATATTCATAATATTAAGCAATAGTTTAAGATGTGAAACCAAAAGCATAAGCAACAAAAAAATAATAAAATTGATCTCATCAATTAAAAAATTGTGCTTCAAAGTACACGATCAAGAAAGTGAAAAAAGAGCCCACAGAATGGGAAAATACATTTTCAAATCATGTATCTGGTAACGGACTTGAGTTCGGATTATGTGAAGAACTCTTACAAATTAATAGGGAAAAGATTATTAGCCTCACTTAAAAACAGGCAAGGATCTGGACCGATTTTTCTCCAAAGAATCTATACAGTGATCAATAATCGCATGAAAAGAAGCTAAATATCATTAGCTATTGGTAAAATTCAAATCAAAACCACATGAGATGCTACTTCCACTCAGATGGCTGTAATCAAAAAGATAATAACAAGCGTCACTGAGGATGTGGAGAAATTGGAACCCTCATTCACTACTTCTGGGATGTAAAATGGTGCAGCCACTTTGGAAAACAGTCTGGCAGTTCCTCAAAATGTTAAACATTTAGTTACCCTGTGACCCAGAAATTTTACTCCTGGGTGTATATCCTAAATGAAATGAGAACTTAGTGTCCACAAAAAACTTGTATGCAGATGTTCGTAACGGCATCATTCATAATAGCTGAAAAGTGAAAACAGCCCAGCTGTCCATCAGCTGATGAATGGATAGAATGTTGTTGTTTTTTTTTATAAAGATTTTATTTATTTATTTGACAGAGATAGAGACAGCCAGCGAGAGAGGGAACACACAGGGGGAGTGGGAGAGGAAGAAGCAGGCTCCTAGCGGAGGAGGCCTGATGTGGGGCTCGATCCCACAACGCTGGGATCACGCCCTGAGCCGAAGGCAGGCGCTTAACCGCTGTGCCACCCAGGCCCCCCAGAATGTTGTTTTATCTGTATAATAGAATATTCCTCAGCAATGAAGAGAAATGAAGAACTGATATATGCTGTAACATGAATAAACTTTGAAAACATTATGCTAAATGAAAGAAGCCAGAAGCAAAGACCATATATTGTATTGTTCCATTTATATAAAAAGTCAAGAATAGGTAATGCTATACAGATAGAAAGCAGATTAGTGGCCATAAATTGCCTGGGGTGGGGGGCTGGGGACAAGAATGGGGAATGACTGCTAATGGGTATGGTGCTTATTTGGGGGGTAATGAAAATATTTTAAAATTAGATTGTGATACGGTTGTACAACTTTGTACATATACTAAAAACCATTGAATTGAACATCTTACAGGGGTGAATTTTTTGGCATGTGGATTATATTTCTATAAAGCCCCTAAAATATTCATAGGAGTGATAAGTAGCGAAATTAGGAGAGCTGGGAATATGGGAAAAGGGGCTCATTTGACTTTCTTTTATAATATTTTATTCCGTGGTGAAAAAAACGCCTGTTAAGATTTTATAAAAATTAGTTTTAAGAACCAGTAGTCTCTAATTTTTTTTGTATACTTGTGGAATTTTATATAACAAAAGAGATAACTAGTAACAAAATTGAGTACATATCCACTCCACCCCCTTTTAGTTAGAAAGCATAATAGGTTTTCCTTTTCCCTGATAATTAAAGACCTTGACTCCAGAAAATACTCTCTACAAATGAAATGTTGTAATAGGGCTCCTATACTGACTGTTGTTTGCTTTTTCTGGTATCAATTATAATAGTATATTATCTCTGAAATCTGAATTTTAGTGAGGCAGTTTTGTCGTTTTTTTTTTAGTTGGTTTGTGAGAAGAATTCTTTGTGATTAAGAGGTACCATTCGTTCTGGTTAAAATCAGATCATTTTTCCTTTGCTAACAACACAGCAGAGTTGCCCACCTGCAACCTTGCTTGCTCAGTTAAGGGGAAAAGTTATCTTCTTGGGACAGCTGCTGTTCCTAATTCTGAGTCTGGGCCTTGTGGGAATCTACTAGTTTGCTTAGGAACCTTCATCACGAACTTTCCCTATGCAGATTAAAAGATTGTCTTGGGGGAAGGAGAGCATGTCTACAGTCCAGGAGGGCTCATGCCCGAATCAGAGGTACTCATTCCTTCTCTATTTGTTAATGTAGCAGAAATGCCTTTCCTGTCATGGGGTTAGAGTGGTTGGGAAATTGCCCGCACTGACAAGCCCTTCTCAGATAGGAGGAGCTCATAGTCATAACAAAAACTTTCCCCAGAATATTGTTTCATGCTTCTCCCACTCAGGGCCATGACCATCACGAGGGCGGGAAAACGACCTCAGGGCCTTGAGGTTTGTACATCACAGTCTTAATAACAAGAGGTGCTAAAGCTGATCCAGGGTAAGTTGGACTAGATAGTTGGGGCAGCATTTAAATACCATTAAAGTACAGTTGCCGTGTAGAGTATAGGTTAATTAGAAGTTCTTTCTTCTAGCTTCAGAGCCCATAAATGTTGTAAGAGCAATTGGAATAGTTTAAACAAAATCAAAGGATGTGAAGTTTGTGGGGGGAAGTGGAAAGTATCACACAAAAACTAGATTGTGACTGGACGGTGGTTTTCACACCGTGGTTCGTGCCTCAACATTACAGGGGAACCTCTTGGAAATGTAAATTTTTGGGTCCTACCCCAGCTTTACCGAATCAAAAAGCTCGGGGGGGATGGGTCCAGAACTCTGTGTTTCAGCATGCCCTCCAGGTTAGATCGATGTGTGGCTAAAGTTTGAGAACCCCTGGACCACATTATGTTGCTGCTGAGTGAACTTGAACTCTATCCCACATGCAGTGGAAATTCGTGGATGATTTGTGAGCAGAGTGATGGAATGATGAGTGTTTTAGTTAGATAGTAGAGTCTTCTGCCCTACTTTTCTAGTAAAGGAATTTTAGTTTAGGAAAGTATAAAAATATCACAGTGTTTGGTGATCTCATTAAATCCACACGTTTCAGAAGGGTATATTAGTTTGTACTTTCTTGTAACTTAATATGAGAGTTGTTTAATGACTTAATAGAACTTTGGAAGTTTCAGACAAGTGATTTTTATTCACTGGAAATTATAGAATGGTGCTTTCTTTTGTATGCCATTTTATTCCCCAAACCTAGAACATTTTGCAGATTTAATAGGACCTAGGTGTACTCTTAAATCCTGAAGATATTATCCAAATAATTTCAGAAAATGGCTGAGGGCATTCCCCGGGTCACTTTACTGTGTAATTCTTTCCCAAGTATGTTTTGCATTTTAAGTGTTTTCATTTTTCCTCTTAATCTCGTTATGTATCAGTAACACATGATGTGTTGGCATCTTCTGGAATAACACATTTGTTCCAAGTGAGAAGGACTAGGTTTAGAAAATCTGGTCCGCCAAGAAGTTTACCCGATAGAAACCAATATTGAATCTAAAACTAATGCGTTCACATTTTCCATCAGAACTAAGATGGAATGAAGCCAAGAAGGTACTATGAGAAGTTTGCTGCTCTCTGCCCTGTATGAATAGCATTAACTAAATATATAATTTAGTCCTGTAGATAATAGACGTGTTGAAAAATATCTTTTACCTGTAAGTCTGAGATGGGGCTGACTGCATAAAATCAGATTCTATTTTACCTCTCCTTAAGAGTCATTAAGATTTAAGACTCTCTAGAACAATATTCTTTTACTTCCAGATGATTTTATTTTTATGTTTAAATGGAAAATTGGTATTAAAATGCAGTAGGCATTTTTACTCTTTAGCAACCTAATCCTATAATTTATCTTAGAACATATTAGACTTAGTTCTTGTCCAGGAGTTGGGGGAAAAAGCAGTAGCCTTTTCTGATAGGAATCAGAAAAATTGAATTTTAATTGTTGACCTGCTACTAAATACTGATGTGACTTTGGGCATAACTTTCATTGTCTCTGATGATGAGGTGGTATATTAAAATATTGAAATAGTTCATATGGAAAGATGGTTTGAGGCATGGATATTGTATGTTTAAAATAAGTTATAGTGACTTGGAGAAGCCAGTAATTTATTCCTTCACTTATCATACTTTTATTGCACAATCAGTATTTTCCAGTGTTGTCATGTGCCCTGTGAGCTCAAGGAAAATATTCCCTGGTCACATTCTGGAAGGGAGGCAGACAAATACAAAGAATACTTTGGGAACAAATAGATGTATATCTGCCTGAAAGGAGGTATCAACTGAGTTGGCAACTAAAGGTTAATAAGGAGTTATCTAGGCAAAGAAAGGAAGTAAACAGATTCCACCCAGAAGGAACCAACATAACCAAAATCCCAAAGAGACTGAAGAGGGCACGGCACAACCAGAGGATGGCCAAGTTTAGTGTTAACTATGGAGTTGGAGGTGAGGAGTAGTGAGTGGCCAATTCGAGGTGGTAAGTAGGGGACAGAAGATGAGGGTGTGTGTGGACCCAGCCCAGGAAGCACGTACTTCTTCCGGTGGATTGCGTAGATCCACGACTGGCTTTGAAGGAGGCAGTAACATAATCGTATTTCCCATTGTCTTCCCTTTAAGTTAATACCAGTTCCATCCTTGTCGTCGATTAGGACAAGACCCTTGGTATTATCCTTAGCTTTTCTTTATCTCTCACATAAAACATACCATTCATTTGACAGTTATTTTAATAATGTCTATATTGTGCACCGCTGTGGGCCACTTCAGAATCCTCTTGGAACTACCCCTCATGCTGCCACAGTTGCAACAGCCGGTTCCATGAAGGCATTGCCCTGCTCTCTGATGGTAGATTTGGATACTGTCTTCCCTCTCAGCCTCTTGCCTGCAGCCTCTTCCATGTAGCATGTGAGACTCTGGCCGGAACCACCTGCACCTCTTGGAAGGAAGGGGCAGATAGCTACCATGGGCAGTCAGACATGACCGAGGGGGGAAAGGAGATGAGAGAGAAGCCCTTCTTTGTTCCCCAGGATGGATACACTAACACTCATGTCATAATACTTTTAGTGAGGGTGGACTAGATAACTCATTCTCAAATTGCAATTTTTTCCTTTCCTGTTTTTCATAGCCCGGGTCATGTACTCCTGCTTCCTGGGATGACATTCCCAAATAAACAACTTCTGAGCACGCAGTTGTCTTAGACTCTACCTTCCTGGGAAACTAAGGTCACGACAGGACCTTCAAAATATATCTTCAGTTAGACCGCTTCCCTTTACCTCCACTACTACTAGCCATCAAACCACATATTTCTATAGCAGTTTTCTAACTGGCTTGGTGCTTTTATTTTGGCCATCCATAGTCTGTTCTTGGGACAGCAAGTGGAGTAAGAGTTTCATCCAACAAGACCCTCTAGGATCTGTCCCCACTTCCTCTCTGACCTCACTTCCTACTAATGTTCCTGGGGCGGGAAAAGTTGGCACCTTCTGTTCCTCAAGTATTCCAGGTGCCCTTCCACCTCAGGGCTCTTGCTTGCTCTTCCCTCTGTTTGGAGCACTCTTCCACCCCATAGCTCCCTCTCTTTACCTTTCCCTTCTCAAAAATTACTTCCGCAGTGAGGAAATTCTGACCATCCACTTTAAAAAAACAACCACTCCCAGCATACTCTATCCCCCTTCCCTGCTTTATTTCTCTCCAAAGCACCTAGCATAATTAATATGCTTTCAGGTTTATTTTGCTTACTCTCTCTTTTTCTTTGGTAACTATAAGCTCTGTCAGGGCAGGGAATTGTGTCTGTTTCTTTCCACTGTTCCATCCTTGGGCTGAACACAGAGCCTTGGTACCTGGTAGGTGCTCAATAAATAGCTACTGTAGTAATCAAGTGAATGAATGCCTATTTTGGAAAATGTGATTCTGGCCATAGTATAAAGACGGTTGAAGGAGGGTAGGGCTAGAGAACAGAGATTAGGAGCTTATCACAGGCAACCAGGTAAGAAATGATGAGGGCCACGTTTGTCTTCTTATAAGGGCATCAGTGGAGAGTTAAGGAAAGATTACAGAGAAATTAGAAGAGTAAAATGATTGTGTTGTTGATGGATTGGGTATGATGGATGAGAGAGGGAGGCCTCTAGGCAGAGTCTCAGGTTTTTGGTTTTTCCAGCTGGGAGGATGGTGGTTATAGTCGTCAGAGAGAAGTTGAAGGTGGAGCAGACTTAAGGAGGTGATAGGGTGGAGAGGCTTCAGGAAGGAGGAAGAATTTCAGATTTAAATATGTTGAGTTTGGTGTACCAGCAGACCACTTAGCATGAAATGATAAAGACCTGGAAGTCCATTGACTGGGTAGGACTGGAGCTCAGAAAAGGGTACTGGGGATTAACTAAAGCTAGTAAGGGAGTTGTGCCTTGAGGTAGTACCCTTACAAAAATCAAACAACGAAAACCCATATATTACTCTGCGTTCTATACGAGCAGAGATGTTCTTCACTGTGGTCACTGTTTCTTTCCTTGACTATTTTAGAAAAAAATTAGAAAGAGAAGGCCTTGAAAAAAAAAAGTAAAAAAAAAATCTCCTTGATTTATTTTTGTTGGCACGTGTCGAAAGAATGAAAAAGACATTTATCTTAGGATGAAGTGTCTGAGTACCTCTGGAGTACAAAGAGTTTACCTTTCGCTTGTCCTGGCCAGCCTCAAACTCTGTATTTTACTTTCACAGCCATCTTCTTTTATTGAAAACATGTTGAAGTACTTTTTTCCCCCTTTACTCACCGGAAATGAGTAAGTTCTTTAGTATAATATCCAGAATGCATGTAGTAAAAAATGTCTAGATATTTCAAATAAGATTTCTGGTACATGTTTGTCTGTTCAGTAATATAAATTTTAAGTGGGTGTGCTCTTCACCAACACTTTTCGTGTATTTTGAAGCTTAGATTTTTGCCAATAGCCTTTATACCTCTGGTGATTTTTATGACCTTATTTAGTAGAGAGTTGAGTGTTTTGAACTGGTCTTCAACCTAGAAGTATATTAAACAATTTGATTTCCCAAGGGGCCAACACTGTTGGAAAAGATTACTACATACAAATCTCTAGGCCAGTAGAGGATAAGAGATGGGAAAGATACTGCCCGTGGAAATTTACAGAAATGAAAACAAAATCATGTTGTCTGATCTGTGATCATCTCATAGTTGGTGAGAACACCTTAGCTTTGGAGGAAATCTTATTTGAATTTAATCCTTACTATTTCATCTCATGTTGACACTTTGCATTACACTAATAAGATGTTAATGATCTCATAGTCTTAGCTTGCATTGGGTACTCCCCAGGGCACAGAGACATTAGGGGCTACACTGCCTGAGTTGCTATCAATAGAGCATTGATTCTGAATACATACATGAGATCTCAGCTATGTTGCCAACAATGAAGTTGTAATTCTTCATTAGCTGGAAGAAATTCTGAGAACCACAATTCAAGGACCTAAGATACTTCATATTTAACTAAAAGAACCTTTCATATTTACTTAAACGAAGCCTGGCTATTTAAGAAAACTTTGTAAGCGAATAATAACTGTATTAGGGTTCTCTGTAGAAACAGAACCAAGTCCCAAGATGCATAGTTGACAAGCAGAAGACCAGTAGAGCCAGTGGTGTCATTCCCATCTGAGAGCTGGGCAATCTTGAGATCTGGAAAGAGCTGAGTTTCACTTTGAGTTTGCATACAGAGGAAACCTGTCTCGGCTTGGAGGAGGGAAGAATTCTCTTGTTATTTGGGGGAGAGTCAGTCAGCTCTTTTGTCCTATTTAGGTCTTCAACTGATTGGGTGAGGCCCATTTGCATTAGAAAGGGCAATCTGCTTCACACAGTCTATCAGTGTAAATGTTAAGCTCATCCCAAACCACCTTCATGGAAATACCAGAATAATGTTTGACCAGATACCTGGGCACCCCTTGACCCTGTGAAGTTGGCACATAAAATTAACCATCACAATAACTTATTTTAAATGCATTCGAATTCATTTAATCAATAAGCATTTTAAGCATAGCTTTGTGGATTCAGCATAAGGTAAGACATTTTGAGTATCTAAAGTAGAAGACGGGGGNAAAAATAAATAAATAAAGTAGAAGACGGGTGGGCGGTAACCCCTAAATAAGACCAAAATAAAGTATTGTAAAATCAAGAAAAAAAAAAAAGTTTTTTCAGTGTTTACATTCTTCCCTAAGACATTTTTCATGTATATTGAAGCAAACTGCATGGGATTAAAATTGAGTTTCTTACTCTGAACTGTAAATTATTAAGCAGACATTAAGAAAAACATATACTTGCTTTTTCTCTTTTATTCCTTTTTTGTTGGTTTATATCACAATGTATATTCATCATGAAGGTGGTAGTATAATTGTAATGAACAAGTATAAACTTAATCTGTTAAAAAAAATCATCTGGTAGATACCACAAAAAAATTCTTTAGCATTTTTTGCCCCTGAGTTGCATTATTTTATTCTTATATCATAATGTGAGCTATTTTGTGCTATGCGTTTCTGAATTCAGACGGTGTAAAATGTTTCTGTTTATTGGACATGGTAGGTTAACAAAGTTTTTATTATATTTTTTTATTTGAAAAAAAACGAGTGTCCTTATAAACACAATTATTTAGCCACAGAGTGTAGCTTATTAGATCCTTACAGGTATGTAAGGACTGTCTTTATCCCACCTGCATGTACCCAGTCCCATCCAGATTTCAGGAAGTGAGAAATACGAGGAAATTGGGGAAACCATTTTAAGAATTGGTAAGTGTATTTGGATTATTTTGATACTTCAGAGTCAAATACAAAACAAAAATCTGCTTAATTGCTTTTAAATTATAAAATTAAGAAAAACATTTAAATGATTTAATAATTCTGAATTTGGCTCATATTGGAAATTATAGAACTAGGGACTCCATTAAATAAACATTTTAATTTTCTCAATATCGATGTTTTATTTTCTCCAAATGTGACTGATGTGTCTCTAATTTAATGACAAGGTAGCTACTTTCAAAATTCATAGAGTTTACAGACATAGCTTTATAGAAAGCTATGTGTTTGTCTCTCTTGGTTGAAGACATAAAAATACTATAGGTACTTGTTTAGCTTGCTTCAGTGAATCAGATGTGGTGAGTTTTGGAAAGATTTGTTCTCCCTGAGTTAATATTCGACTTGCCAGGCCCTTTGTATTTCCCGAGCTGACCTTAGGAACACTGGCCTTGCCATGATGCCTGGTGGTCATCTCCTCACTTTGATACCTGGGAAATATTTGAGGCTGCGACTTCATCAGGAGGAAGCTATCTGTGTGATAAATATTCCCTGACTGCTGTGTAGGATTGGTATAAAATACAACACTTTGGCAAATGCTTTCTTTGAAGACTCAAATCCAATGCAAAAACTTTTTTTTTTTTTTTTTTTTTTCATGAAGAAGGTTTGTGGCACTTTCATAATAGCTGGGCCTGCCCTGTTGATTTAGATCAAAATCATTTCCTTCCATCATCATAACCATTTTACTGTTCAGTGGTGCAGAAGGCAGCATGAAGAGTTGGTGAAATGTTTTGGATCATTCAGAAGTAGATGAAAGATAAAAATAGAAATATCTCCAACAGAGGTGATACTCTGGAGAGCTTCTTATAAAAGCAAAAATGAAAGTATCCAAGTATCTCTACACTAAGAATTTTTTTTTAACTTTTCTAATGATGTGAACAATTCAGGTAAACATCCAAGACGAAACTGAATGTTTATAAATCCACTTAGTCTTTCTGCATGCTTATTCCATTTTAGAGTCTTAACTGTTGTCTCTTTCAGCTTTTAGGGAAAGGGAACACAACTTCTCTTGATGTTTAATGAATATTTATGAAGTCCTTTGACAATTAAGGACTCATTAACATTCACTTTAAAAGAAAAGAGTTAAAAACACTTTTAAGACCAAAGCAGAATGTAGTAGCAAGGAGAGACTCCCATCTCTCTTTCATTGTTGTGAACTGTCAGGCCAGAAACACTCTGCAAATGAACTCAGCTGTTTTTAAAAAAAGGACTCTAGGTAGTAGTTTGAAAATAATACACACGTTTGATTTTTACACGGTGATTTTAATTTTGTATTGTCTATTGTCTTGGTGAGTGATTTTTGGCTTGTTTTTCTGAAGATACTCAGAAACCCTGCTTTTGTATGTCACATAATGTATAGATCAGATTTTGGAGTCAAACTTTTTTGTGTGTAAATTTCAGTTTCAACTCTTTCTAGCTTTATGACCTCCAGCAAGTTCTCAGTGCCTCAGTTTCTACATTGTAATTTGGAGGAAATGGTGCTCTACGACTCATTAGCTTGTTAGAGCACCCGAGTTAATGCATGAAAAACATGTAAAATCCTGCCTGGCACACTGGTTTTCTGGGCCCTGAGAAATCTTTCCTTTCAATTTACACTTCTTTGGCCCTTGTTTTAGGGCCTTTGGAAAGGTCTTTGTTTCCCCCTGGCTGAGGTGATGCAAAGGAATCCTTAGTGAATGAATCCTCAATTCTGATGGGTAGCATTTTAGCTTTCTTTTTTATTTCAGATTTTCTCTATTCTTTATTCCCAGCACCCCAAGGCCCTGTGTGCGGCCACTTCCAGCTATCTTGGACTGCAGCTATTCTTGTGGTCCAAATATGACCCACTGACTATAAGAATGCCTAAATATATATTTACTTACTTTCAAAAGCACAGGCTTTTATGAATGAGAAATTGCTGAAGTCAACAAGCTTTTTGAAGCAAGAGCGGTTACACCATTTTCGCTGTTACCCCATATAAATCATTGTTATTTGGTAGTATGGAAATAAAGAAACACGTGGGCATGAAATCAAATAGGGGCTTAGAAAGTTACGTGCCTGCTCGTCATTATTTTAGATATGAAATAGAAGTATGTGTTGGGATGAGCAGAGAAGTCCTAAAGCATCACTCCACATATTTCTCTTTCTGTGAGGCTTAACACTTGCAGATGTCAGCGCTGACCTGGAAGCCAAACCTTGGTAATTCTACTGATAAATATATTCCTCTACAGAACATCCCACTTATTCTTAAGTAATTTACCATCCTACTTTGCTTACTATAGGTCATAAGATTAAATTTGTCTTTGTGAAGTGCTGAGTTGCTGTTATTTAACTCAGAACTTATCTTTAAGTCAAGCCTCATAAATTTAATAATAATTAGTCATAGTTACCCCTGGAATTTTTACTGCTTTCACCATCTGCTCTTCTCAGTATATGCAAGGTGTTAGATCTATTTCACGGTAACCGAGTAAACTTTCACTTCTAAAAATTACTTTCTCTTGGAGAAGTGATTGATATATTTATGATTTTTGAGAAGATGAGGGGGAATCTTCTGTGATTTATTCTTCAGTCTTTTAGACGCATCATATGGTTATATGTACATATACAGTATTAGTAATGACCCTGATATTAGATTAAATCCTTTTACCATTTAACGACTTTTGTGTACTTGGGTATTTACTCCTACTTTTGATGTTGTTAGATTTGTCTTTATAATTTTTAGCCATCCAATCCTCATTTTAAGAGTGCAAAGTCTTTAGCTTAGGGAGCACAACTAATTATTTCTCTATTTTCTAAGGAGGCGCTCAGCACTTAGTAGTGATGAGTCCACTTCTTGCTGTATGCCATCATAAGGCTTCTGTCTCCCAACGCAGTGTAGTCCATACGTTGCTTCTCCCGTTCAACCACTGTCACACCTCCATGTCCATTTGCTTTCTAGGTGTAGACACCAAGACCTACGGGGTCAAAGTTGTTAAGTTGCCTAATGCAAAGATAGAAAGAAGAGGAGACACAGATGATGAACTATGAATGTCCTGTAACTGTAAAACAAGCTTAATTTTTTTGTGTGAATAGCAGAAGGTTTGGAAGCATTTTTGGAAGCATTCAGAAAGTTTTCCTAAATTGTGTGCAGAAATGGAAGTGTTTAGTGAATAGGCTTATCTCTTCCCAAGAGTCCTACCTTAACTTATTAATTTATAACCCTCATTTCATTGTATATGTAGTAAAATGTCAGGATGAACTGATGCTCTGTGTGGAGGGATGAGCGTATTTTGTGCTCTGCAGGAATTCATTCTGACTTCATTAGCAATATACTCTAGAAAGGTCTTATAGTTAGCTTGTCTTTTAGCCCATTATTAAAATGGTTATATTTGCTCATATAAACTACTTTGAAAAGTTATAAAGTAAGTAATATAGTTTTTTCAAAAATACAATTTTATAGTTAAAAACGTTGTTTCGAATATTTGGGAAAGCTAAAATCAGAGTTGGATGAAGAAATGAGCCAGTTAGCATCAAATAATGAAATTCTTGGTCACGAATTTCAGCTAGTAAGAATATAGAAATTGTTTACACATATATGGAGCAAATTCTGCTTAAGGAACTGTTGTAACCATTTTACATATATGAATGAACAAGTATTGTTATTATCCTCATTTTACAAATGAGGAAATGGAGATTCTTGGAGGTAAATTGTCTGAGGTCACACAACTAATCATTCAATTTAATAGTCAATTGAGTGACTTACAAGTAAAATGTAATACTTGCTGGTGATAGTTGATCGGCCGGAATATATGTGTGCAACTAACTATTATTCTAGATAGAGTAAAATATGTAACATGGTGAATCTCCATGGAAACATCAGAAAAAGATGCATATATTTCTGATTGGGCAACGTAACATAGATGGTGAAGGAGAGGGACACTGTTAGAGGCTGAAAGAATATTATGAGTAAAGGCATGGGAATGTGAAAAACATGGCGTACATAGTAAGGGTAAGGTGTGGACAGGAGGTAGGCCATGAGAGATGATAAGGCAGGGAAGATAGTTGGGTCAGTTCATGAAGACCCTTGAATGCCTTCCTAAGAACTTTAGAACCATTAGAGCTTTTTGTTTACTTTGCTTTAGCTTTTTGGTTTTGCAAGTTCATGCATGTGGGTTGTTATTTTTAGAAGGCAGCAGTGCAAATAATGGATTATAGAAGTGGGAGAGAGATCAGAGAGTACTATAGTAGTACTGATTAGGGACAAGGATTAAGGGAATAGCAGGGAGAGGCTCCAGCCAGTAGCTCATATTTTGCCAGAGGGAACATGGCAGACTTAGGAAGACCTGTCCTTGCTATTGGGGGAAGAGAAATCAAAGCTATGCACACCTACTGATGGTGATGATGAGTAATCCTCCTCCTCCTCATTATTATTATTTATTATTATTAATATTATTATTTTTATTGAGTGATTTGGTTAAAGCAGTTATTTGGAGTAGTGAAAATCTCAGCTTGGCCTTAAGACCTTAATTCCAAGCCTCAGTCATTTAAAAATGGGAATAATTGGGGCGCCTGGGTGGCACAGCGGTTAAGCGTCTGCCTTCAGCTCAGGGCGTGATCCCGGCGTTATGGGATCGAGCTCCACATCAGGCTCCTCCGCTGGGAGCCTGCTTCTTCCTCTCCCACTCCCCCTGCCTGTGTTCCCTCTCTCGCTGGCTGTCTCTATCTCTGTCAAATAAATAAATAAAATCTTAAAAAAAAATAAGTAAATAAATAAAAATGGAAATAATTGTACCTGCCTTGCTGGGCTCTGGTAAGAATTGTATGAAAACAGGTGAAAGCTTTTGGAAAAGTGTTTCACCTTTGGTAAGTACTCAGTAAATAGTAGTTGTATTTCTTTCATTTGTTAATTATTTTAGCCATTATTAAATAAATACTAGCATGCAGATTACAAAAGCACATGGTGACAGACTTTGTAGACAGTAAAGGGTTAATTGACAAGCCATTTTCTACAATTTTTAGATGTGCTTATACATTTTAAAGTGAGTGTCCATATTACATGTATATTCTCTTAACTCTCTTCCTATTAAAAACCAGGAGATTAGAGTCCATTGAAGT
Organism: Ailuropoda melanoleuca; assembly: GCF_002007445.2. Taxonomy (NCBI): domain Eukaryota; kingdom Metazoa; phylum Chordata; class Mammalia; order Carnivora; family Ursidae; genus Ailuropoda; species Ailuropoda melanoleuca. The sequence continues at coordinate 33,926,675 of NC_048228.1, read as the reverse complement.
TACATAATTGGCTTTATATGATTATGTATCAGTGGAAGAGCTGAGGGAATGATTACATGTAGGCCAGTGTTAAAACTTCAGTAACACTTTATGTGGTTGTTATAGATCACACCTGTGTATAATTTCTGGCTCTATCTAACACATACATATACGTTCATGTAAGTATCTTGCAAAGTTTAAGATGTTATGAGGATATAAAATATCGTTAGAAAGTAGTAGTTGATATTGCCTAGCACTTAGCAATGACATGTAGAGTGAATTGAATATGGCATACAAGGCACGCTAGGTTAAAGATACATTTGTGGAGAGTCCTTTGAAGGCAAAGTTGATATGATATACTTAACAGCTCTCAATATGAATAAGTAATATCAGTATATTTCACGAGTTCTATAGCATCATTTCCTTGAACAGTACCACATTTATTTATCAGTACTAGCAGGAGCCATGATAATGAAATTTCCACGTCTTTTCTTCTAAATAGTAAAATCATTTTATAAAGCAAATTAGAAAGTGGCTGAAATTGACCAAAATTTGGAAATATGAATTAGTATCAGTAGTTATTACCCGTGATGAATACCGGTAGCTCATTTATCATGCTCTAGAAAATAGATTTGTGTGTGCCTACTTCTTAGCTAGTGTGTATCTTTAAATTGATGCTGGATTCTGGTAGTGGCTTTTTTTTTTTTTTTAAGATTTTATTTATTTATTTGACAGAGAGAGAGAGAGACAGCCAGCGAGAGAGGGAACACAGGCAGGGGAGTGGGAGAGAAAAAAGCAGGCTCCCAGCAGAGGAGCCCGATGTGGAGCTCGATCCCAGAACGCGGGGATCACGCCCTGAGCTGAAGGCAGACGCTAAATGACTGCGCCACCCAGGAGCCCCTCTGGTAGTGGCTTTTATACCTTGTGTAGTTGGAGTGAAAGGGTTACAAACCTCACAGTCTTTACTGTCAAGTTTGAAGCCTGGATTTCTGTAAAACGAAGCGAACTAACATTTATTGGGCATTTACTCTGTTGCAGACACTGGGCCTTTGTGCTAAGCGCCTTATGTAGTACTTCATTTAATCTTAGCAACAGCCACGTGAGAAGTAAACATATTTATGCCTTTTCTCAAGATGCAGAAATGGAGGTCTAGAGAAACTAATGTATTTGCCCAAAGGCATGCAGCTCATTAGTGGAGCTGGGCATTGTCTCCAGCCATGTGCTTTCTTCTGTAAATGCTGTCCAGGTTACATTGGAATTAGAGACATTGTTCGGAACCTTCCTCTCAAGTCCGTGTTCCAGTGTTACACTCCTCATTAACCTAAAATATAATTTAGTTGAATTGGCTCCGTCAGTCTGTGTTTGAGTTTGAAGATTTTATGGCTAGAGAGCAAAAGGAGTGTCAGAAAAAAAATTCAGCTGAATTTTTGCTTTTTTTTTTCAGTTTTATTTTTTTTAAAGATTTTATTTTTTTATTTGAGTGAGAGAGCAAGAGAGAGAGCATGAGCTAGAGGAGGGGCAGAGGGAGAAGCAGATGCCCTGCTGAGCCCGATGTGGGGGCTCCATGTGGAGCTTGATCCCAGGACCCCAGGATCATGACCTGAGCTGAAGGCAGACGCTTAACAGACTGAGCCACCCATGCGCCCCTGTTTTCAATTTTAAAAAGAGGAGATCTGGGGCGCCTGGGTGGCACAGCGGTTAAGCGTCTGCCTTCGGCTCAGGGCGTGATCCCGGCGTTATGGGATCGCCCCACATCAGGCTCCTCGACTATGAGCCTGCTTCTTCCTCTCCCACTCCCCCTGCTTGTGTTCCCTCTCTCGCTGGCTTGTCTCTATCTCTGTCAAATAAATAAATAAAATCTTTAAAAAAAAAAAAAAAATAAAAAAATAAAAAGGGGAGATCTTACCAAATAACTGTCACAGTAGAATACACACACACACACACACACACACACACACACACCCCTGAGATAACATCATGATAAATATAAGTGAGATAATCATGATTGTATATTCTCTCTTATTAGATGATCCTTGAACCTTCTGTGAGAGTAGGTCTGCACACCCAAACAACAGAATTTATTGCATGCCTGCGAAGAGCCTTACGCTTTGTTAGATGGTGAGGATGCTGTGGTTAACCAATGGGATATAACTCTTATTCTTATGCAGTTTATATTCTGGGTGGAATATTCTAAATATTTCACCTGAGTGTGAAATAATAGCACGTTTAAGACCTTGTATTGGAAAGATGCTTTCAGAGTTTCTCCATTTAATATTTGTAGGTAGGGAGAAAAAGTTCTGCTGCATATATCTCTTCTTCCAGACCTTTATATGATATAAAGTCTCTGACATTTCTTAATTCAGAATTGGCTTTTTCTCTGCAGCATGAAGGAAAAACTGATTGGTGTTTGGAAATCAAGATTTAAACTGAGTTAAAATCAAGACATAAACAAACATAGTGAAAGGGAAAACTTGTCTTCCTATAGTCAGCCTTTCAGTGTTCACATATGAAAAAAGAAAGAAAAAATAAGAGAAAACTGAAAAAAACCAAAAAAACAGCACACTGCAGAAACAGAAAAGACTGCCTGTGATAGCTTACAACCAAAAATCAAAGCAAACAAACAAAAATCAACCAAAACTAATTAGTACCACATTTGGAAAACTCTTTTTCTCTATTTAATTACTTTTCTGAGAATGTGAACTTGATCTGTTTATTTTACTCTCCTGGTAATGAATCGTTTCTTCTGAAGAGTTTTTCAATGTTTCATAAATGGCAGCATCTAAGTGGTGTTAGGTCAATTAAGGTTCTGTACTTTAATTATGCCATTTAGAGACCAATTAAATGCATTAAAGCACGCATTTACATTAATAATTGTTTTCACAGGTATTTGGTGTACATAATACTTTGGTGAGCAATCTAGTATTTCCAAGTGAAAATCTCTCTTTAGATCTCAAGAGCGTTCAATGTTTTCTTAATTTTTTTTCTTTTAAAAATCATCTTATACTCCTTTCTCTTCCACCATCCTTAAAATCTTGTAACTTATCTTAAGATATATACAGGTTTCTGTCTCAATTCTGATGACCAGTAGTTGGTAATCCAGTGTGGCAGTTCTCAAAGGATACCTGTGAATAAATGTTTTTTTTTTTTTTTAATATTCTGCGTGACCAAATGTGAAGCATATGTAATGAAATTCTTTAGCATACTGAAGATTAGTGGTTACTCTGAGACTTTTTTCATGAAGCACAATTTTTACTAGAAAGAATGACAAACTATGGTTATGTAGATGTATTTGAAGGCATATTCTCAAAAATGATTGAAGTGAGCCTTCAAGGAAAACAAATGACAATATTTATTCCTAATGATAAACCTCAAACTTCCAAAGAAAAATTAGGATTTTGGAAAGCTTGTATCTACAGAACTGATTGCCTAGCTGAGTGAACCAAGAGTTTTTTCTTCGGTCAATGCCCATGTTTCATATTCATGTATGTGTAAAAAATCCATTCAAAGTATGCAACAGGCAGTAGATTTTAATTTATCAGAATATGAAAATTTCATGGATAAGGTTTCAGATTCCACATGGCATCTAAGTTTTAGGAGGCTCCTACTTGTCCAGTTCTTGCATCGTATCGAAGACTAATCACTCTTACGTAAGGCTGTTAAAATATCCCTCCTTTTGCAGCTATGTATTTGTGGCCACATACTCTTCATAAATGTCAGCCACAACATATTGTGATTGATTTAATGTAGAAGCAGATAGCCAGTTTCTTCTCTTAAGTCGATATTTGAAAAAAAACGTAAAACCTCACCACTTTTCTCACTATTTTAAAAAAACGTTAAAATGGATTTATTATTTTTTTTTTAGTTGAAGTGTAGTTAGCACACAGTGTTACATTAGTTTCAGCTGTACAACATCGTGATTCGACACCCCTGTATGTTATGCTGCGCTCACCACAGTGTAGCCACCATCTGCACGAGCAGGGGGGAGTTGCAGAGTCAGAGAGAGAAGCAGACTCCTGGCTGAGCAGGGAGCCTGACGCAAGGCTCGAGGCTCGATCCCAGGACCCTGAAATCATGACCTGAGCCAAAGGCAGACACATAACCAACTGAGCCACCCAGGCGTCCCGAACCTGGCAGCATTTTTAACATAATTGTTCTTATTCTTACTTAGCCTCCTTTTATTTTTCTTTGGCCAGATAAAAAGAACTCTGGTATCTTTGACAGGAATTACACTTAACCTATCTCACGTAGCAGTTAATGAAAACAAAAACAAAAACAAATGCGGAAGACAGAAGGTTATGGTAAAATAGCCATGGACTTCAATGACTACTGACAGATACTCATTACTTCTGTTGGTAACAAAATTACCAACAGATTGTATTTGGGCTGTGGGAAGTCAATACATGTTAGAAATTTAGCTGAAGTGATTTGTAAAAGGGTATACGAGGGGAGGCTAATACTCTGTTAAAGCAGAAGGAACTGGAGGTGTTTGGAACAGGACAGTACTTATGATGGGCAAGGTCAGACAACCCATCTCCTCAAAGCAGACTAATAAGATTTCAGGATAACGCTCATGTTTTTGGTGATTTCTAGAGAGGAGGGCATTGCACTTACTATACTGTGCCTGTTGATGCTTTCTCTTTTCACCCACAACCCAAAGATACCTTAGGGAGGATGGAATTCAGGTTTGGTACCATCACTCTGTTTATTCTTTTTTTGCCTTTCTTCCTAGTTTGTTTCCATTTTATTATTACTAAGTAGAATTTAGAACAAGTGGGGTGCCTGGGTGGCTCAGTTGGTTAGTTAAGGGTCTGCCTTTGGCTCAGGTCATGATCTCAGGCTCCTGGGATCCAGCGCTGCATCAGGCTCTCTGCTCAGCGGGGAGGCCGCTTCTCCCTTCCCTCTGCCCACTCCTACCCCTGCTCGGTGCTCTTTCGCTCGCTCTGTTCTCTCTCTCAAATAAATAAAATCTTAAAAAAAATTAAAACAAGCTTAATCGGTTGAGTTAGTATGCTGTGCCAGCATAAAATTCAACCTTTATTTAAATATAGTTTATGTAAATAATAAGCTCAGGGGAAATGAAAGTTATTTCCAGATTACTCTGTTAGTTTAATTTTGGGAATTCACAACTCTTGCTCATTTTTGGTCGTTTGTCCTATCATTGCTCCCCTTTCTCGAATATAGTATGGTCTCCTTTCAGTCCACTCCAGTCCCTTTCTCAGTCATCTCAGTAATGCAGACTCACAAGCATAAATAACTTTTTATGTATGTAATATTCTCTCAATATGTAAATGTAAATATCAGCCTTAAAATCTGCCTGGGATTAGGTGAGTGAAGTCAGGGATATCCATATTTACATCTATAGCAAATATATACAAAATATATGTACTTAGTTATGAATGGTTTCCTGTGTTTGTTAGCTAGGCAGGCTCAGATTTATTTTTATTCCTCAAGTCCATGACTAGTTATAATCTTAGGCTATGGGAGGTTATATGTTCTTTTCCCAAATTCTTTATTAGGTAAGGATAGAGTTGGAAGCAGAGATACAACATGTTACAGGGTTTGCAATATTTTTGTTACCAGAGCAAGTACGGCGTCTTGCTGCATACGATTCTTTTCTTTAGAAACACCTGTTATCACTCTTTGTTGGCCATCCAGGGAATGCAGTCATGGGAAAAGCAGTCACTGTGTAGCACTGCTCTGTTATGGTGTTGACTCAGGGTCATTTGCTTCACACTAAATTTCTAATCTACACAGGTATGTTTGGCTGAGTCTCTTCTGGTGATCTAATTCATTCATCGGTATTCCTTACACAAACATGTCCTGAGAACCTGTGTTTACTGCTTAAGCCTTATTGGTAAATCATCACTGTGCTGGTTTTTTTAAATAAACCATTCAGGACATTCTGGAGATTTCCAAGTCAGTAGCATAGTTAAAGGTTGGAAATCATGATTCTTACACCTGTTTGGAGTCTAGTTATCCTGTTACACGTATGACTTGCCCTATTGTAAGAGTTGGTGCTTGGTTACATGTTTTGTATAGAAGTTACTACATTTGGTATAAAGGCACAAGATAAACATGTCAAGTTTTCCTTTCACGTTTTTTTTTTCCCCCTTTCTTTCCAGTACACTCATTTTCTCTTTGTCCTGAGATCTTTCTTCAGCTGGGCTGATGTAGGCTGGGAAAACTACTCTTTATACATAACCTGGGAAGGAACGTACGAAGGCACACCATTCTCTGTGAGAGGGACTGTGGTCCTGGTGGTGCATCTGGATGTGGGAGAAGAGATGCACTGCAACAGACAAACGGTGGGGGAACTCCCCTGAGATGACAAGCAAGGATGAAATCTCCCAAGCAGTGAGGGGGATGTGTGGAGTGGAGGGGGGCAAACAGGGATATTTCACACCTGGCATTTCCTGTCTTAGTGGGAGGGGTAAAGAAGAAAGGAGACATCTGGGTCTTTAAGAATATTGAAGTTTTCAAGAAGCCATTGGGGGTTGGGAGACAAAAAATGAGAAAGGAAAGCAGAAAAGGATCTCAGATCAAAAAGCGTATGCTGCACGTATACTTGGATAGAGAGAGAACCCTGCTCCTGTTTTCCCCGTGTATTGTGGGATCTCATTGGTGAAGGCCTCTGTGTTTGCTGCCACTAAGAAGTAATGTAAAGCTGAGAAACTTGATCTACGTAGGTAAGAAATATATAAGTAAATCTGTCAGCCACTACCAGTCCTGTAGCAGAAGTTGAGAGTATCATGGTGCACCCCGCTGGGCATGGGCTCTTGTTCAGGGCATGAATATTTAGGCACTTGGTGATGGACTGAGAAGAAGAAAAAGGAAAAAAAAAAGATGTTTTAAATGTTTCGGTTTTTTGATCCTTAACTGGGGGTGGTTATTCAGTAGTGAGACATTTTTGAGGTTTGGAAAATACTAGGAACATTTGGCAGGAAGAGACAAGTTTTGTGGCAATAATTTGTTCCTTGTGGACCCTCACTCCGGACATGTGTGTGTGAGAGAGAGAAGAGGAAGGGTTATATAAATACTAAGTCTTTTGAATGACTGTTAAAATGATCGACAGTGAATTATTAAAGTAAAAATCGATGTGATTATTCTGGAGCATTAATAAACATAATCAGAAATTTGTGACTGTTGGGTCATTTTACAGGCAGAATTTTTCCAATCTCAATTGGAACCTAGTCATTCAATGGCAAGAATATTCTTCTGATCACTTTTTTTTTAAAGGTTTTTTTTTTTTTTAATTTTTATTTATTTGACGGAGAGAGAAAGAGAGCACAATCAGGGGGACTGGCAGGCAGAGGGAGAAGCAGGCTCCCTGCCGAGCAGGGAGCCCAATGTAGGGCTGGATCCCAGGACCCTGGGATCATGACCTCAGCTAAAGGCAGACACTTAATGACTGAGCCACCCAGGCGCCCCCACTTCTTTTTTTTTTAATGAAGAATGCGTCCTGTTTAAGTTGCTTTTTGTGTTGAATAGAGGTTGTGAATGAAGAGGCGCATAGTTTTTTAGCATAAGCCCTGGTGGTTTCAGGTCTGAAATACTACTGCCATCTTTCTGTTTCAGGCTGGTTATATCCAACAGTCAAAATATAGAATGGTTTTCCTAAGGCCCAGTGGCCATTCACATGAACCAGTAACTTTTTTTTTAATTTAATTTAATTAATTTAATTAATTAAATTAATTAATTTCACAGAGAGACAGCCAGCGAGAGAGGGAACACAAGCAGGGGGAGTGGGAGAGGAAGAAGCAGGCTCCCAGCAGAAGAGCCTGACGTGGGGCTCGATCCCAGAACGCTGGGATCACGCCCCAAGCCGAAGGCAGGCGTTAAACGACTGCACCACCCAGGCACCCCATGAACCAGTTACTCTTAAGCATTCGTCACTGGTATCCTAGCATTTAAGTTTTTTGTGGGTTGTCATAGTTTTCGTGATATGACTAAAACATGTGTTGTTGTTGAATATTTTATTGTTGCTGTACCCATTGTATTGTCAGTGAAAGTAGAACAGAAGAAGTGATATTGGAGAAAAGATTAAAGGTTTGCTAAGAGGTGGTGGAGAGTTTGCTATTACTAGCAGGGATGCTTTTGAACAATACTGCTGAGGAATAGATCTAATGAGATTTGGGATTTTTAAAAAAATTAGTCAGCATTAGTGTAATATTCCTTCAGAGAACGTTTGTAATGCCCACAAGAATGTGTTGGTGCAGGGATCAGATTCCAGGCTAACCTTCAATTGCTTTCAGTAGTTGACATAACACACACCTGTGTGTTCTCTTCCCTGACCTCAGAATTGTTTTGAAAAGCTTCTGACATGTGGGAGTGTGAAAAAGAGCAGATTTTGATTTGTTTTCTGACAAGTAGGAAAAAGAAGTTCTAAATGCAGTGTTTTACCTGTGTATGGTGCTTGCCGTAAGGGCCTTGATTTATCTTCTGCCCTTCTCGTCAACTGTGGAATCCAAGGTTCCGTGATAGATTAGTGTTTTTCTTGAAGCATTTTAACATGCTGGAGGTGGAAATCTGTATATATGTTTACATAAAAATGTAAATAAATGTAAAATAGCACTCGGGTTGTGTTTCTTTTTCTCAGGAAGAGTCATTTAGAAATTATCTCTCCAAATAAATTGTGAGTAGGAAGACTGCTGACGAAGAAAACTGACCTAATTCAGCTTTACCTTTTATACAGTGATAGGTAAAACTCTCCTTGATAAACATACATTTGTTCAACATGAGTATTACCATAAATGCTGTCACTTAAGGGAAAATGTCTATCGAGTATCAGTAAATTTACTTTGAACTTGAACCACGCTGCAATAGCTTTAGTAACTGAATCAGTTGGCCTTTTAAAATATATGTTATAATATATATCTTCTATGTTTATAGTGTAGAATAAAATGGGATCCTGGATTGATTTTTATTAAATTCACAGATTTTTCTTCTAAAAATTAAGCTTCACTTGGTTTGGCCTCAGCAGCTTATTCCTTGCAATCTACTTAATTGAGTAACTTCTGCTGTTTATCCTAAAATGCAGATAAATGGCTTTCAGCACACTGTTTATAGTTTAATAGTTCCTGAAGTGAGTCAACATTATCTGCTAGCGTCTACATGTCATAACTAATGATCTCTCTGCTTAGACTTTCTTGCGAGTGAGGAGACACTGAACTCAACAAAGGCAAGAGCCTGGCACAGTTGGGGGTGGGTGGATTGTTTGGGATGGTGCCTATTGGATAAGGCTTTCTTCCCCCCTTATTGGTATGAAATTGGAAGAGCCATGTTACCTTTGCCACGATTGTAGCATGCCATAAAGTGCTGTATTCCAAAGGCTGGGGTGAAACTATTTTAGGAAGTAGCTGTTAGAAGGATGTGTTTTATTTCAAATCCTCTAATTAATAATTAGCACAAGTTTAATACTTTTCTAGTCAGGCTATTTGACTTGATGATAGAGAATGGGAGTCACCAGCAGATTTTCACATCACTATCAAGTAACTACTGTGGTTTTAGTATGAAAGCGAATATTTTTTGTCTGCCAAGAAGGATGGAAAGGAAATAAATAACTTTAATTGTTAAGTGATCATTTATTGTAAGTGGGGCCTATTCATTCTGAAAGATCCTCATGCTCTTTCCTTAGGGAAAACAAAGCAATGGACCAGTACGGGACTTGCTCCGAGTGAGGATCAACGGGTCTGATGACCATAATTGTTAGGGTTCATAAGGTCTACCAGTCGCCAGCTCCTTAAATAATAAGAAGTCTTGCCTTCTCTACTGAATTATTTTCTGGGCTTTTAGGTGGAGAATAGGACATTCTGTAGGTAAACATAGCGAATGGTCTCTTAATAGCTGAAATACCAATTCTAACATTTTGGCAAAATATTTTGTTTGATCACATATGCTCTTTGTGAATGTGGACAACTTTCTAACTAGACTAATTTAGAGAGCCACTGTCCTTTGCTCCCACTAGTCTTGGGGAGCACTTTGGTAATTCAAATAGAACATGAGTAAGTATAGATTTCTTACCTCCTTACCCTGATTCTGAACTTTAAGATCATATACCCAACTTATCAAAATATTTCAGGGCAAAAAATATAACACACACAGATATATCTCCCTTATGTCAGTGTGATTTAAAATACAGAAACATCAGAAGAAAGGTTTTATGAGAGGTAATTATTTTTCATGTAGCATCCTCAGATTCATGTTTTTTTTGTTCTTTTTTGGCTGTTTGTGTGTCATGAGACCCCATATTCATAACTATTTGAAGGAGGAGGAAGGAAACATTTTGGCCATAGAATATATTGTGTGGGTATGTACATCATTAGCATAAATGAGGAGATACAAATTGGATAATGAAATACAAAGGAAGCAAATTTAAAGGTGAGATCAGTAAGGCTTTTCAAAGTCTGGGCCACTGAGTCTACTAGGCTTTATATAATTAAAAATTAAAAATAATAAAATTGCTTTTGGAGAGTGTTTTGAAAATTGAAGCCATTTGTTTATCAAAAGAGGGACAGCTTGAGCAGTATCAGGCCAGAATGTTCCGATGTGTGCCATACTCAGATTTAAGATAACACAATCATTATAATAACATAGCCTCAGTTCAGATCTTTCCTCAGTGTTTCTGCCCAAAAGTCAACAAGATTGTCCTTTGGCAACCTTATTCCTATAAATCAAAGTAGAGCAGATGTGTTTCAAAATCTCAGCCTTATTTTAATGGCCAATTAATTCAGAAGAAAAACTTTTTTCATCTTAAAATACCAAAAGTCCGTACATTGCTGGTCATGTACATACCCAGATCCCAGTTCAACCATCTTGGCTTATTTCGGATGCACAAACTGGGTTGCGGGAATAGTTAGAAGGGGCATATAACGTGTTGTAGCACACCTCCTAAATTTTGGTCCCCCTTCAGCTGGCCTGAGAGTGTTACTTGGAACTCTAAATGCAGTATTATCTCTAACCCCAAAGTCTGAATATAAGTCATATGACTTGTCAAGTTCTGATTAGAGAGACTGGTTTATGGACACAGTAATTTTTTTTTACTCTGTTGTTCCTAACAGATATCATAGGGAGTTTTTCTAATTTTTTTTTGTAAACTGATGGACGTAGCAGGTAATTAGTATGTAATCGATGAAAAAAATAAAATATTAAACATTTTCTTTAATGTATATATTTAAATTTTATTTACATTTTGAAATGGATAGATTTTCTTCATTTCATCTCTTTTTGTGCCTATAAATGAATTTTTTGTTTTTATTTTTAACCATCTGCTAATAGGAAAGGGTATCTGTTTTTTTGGGTAAGGTTTTAGATTATTTATTTAAAATGGCACAGATACTAGCCTGGGGGCCAGATGGTTTTGTGTTTATATAGAGTGTAAAAGGAAATGGAGTGCAGGCGTTGGTGTGAGGGAATGGTCAGCAGCCCTTTTATGACTAAAGAACAAGAACAACAACAGAAAGTAACTTCTATTCCACTGTCCGCTACTGGATTTTATGGCTTCTGAGCATCGTGGCCATGTTTTCTTCATCTCTGTGAAATCACAGTGCTATGTAGACAGCCTTGTGAATGATACGTGTCTCTTAAATCAATGTGGACTTGCTAGTAATTTTATGCTGGGTAAAATAAATATTTTATGCCAGTTTAACTGTACATGATGAAGAGAGTAGTTATGTCTCAAATACAGATTTTATATCAAAAATTTTAAGAAGTCAAATGATATGGTGGATTTAATAAAAAGAAAAAAAATTAATGGCAACCATTTGGTTTTCCATATTCCCAACGTTTTGAAAGGTTCCAAATTATAAGAGGAGTTTGACTTTTAGGTTTGGTAAACCTCTTTAAACAAAGATTTAAAAATGTTTACATAGTTGATCAGTTTGTGAAGTTGTGCTTATTTGAAAATAAACTTAAGAATTACACATTTAAGTACTATTCTGAATGTCAGAAGGCTAATATAAAAAATAGATTTCTAGATATTTAAATGTCCTATATTTTTCGGCCTTGCTTATAATCCGAGGCAGATTTTAGCCATCTGGAAATGATATATAATACACTGTGGTCAGTGACTTTTTTTCTTTTCTTTCTTTTTATTTATTTTTTTGATTCTAAGGTTTCCTTTCCCTTTTACCTTTCCACTGTCATATGCCATGTATCCTGAGCATAGCTCAATGCCTGACTGGAATAATCTCTCTTGCCAGCTTATAATCAAAGGGAGGACTGAAAAAACAGCTGAGCTGCATTAGGCAACCACAGTCTGGACTGCATTTCTTAACTGCTGAATAACACATCACAGGTGCAGGATTAGTGCTGCCTACGGGGCTGGTCTTTCTAGTGGAAACCCCTAGCAATTCTGTGCCTCCTCCTCATGTCTCATCCCAGGGAACCTGGCAACGATCTATCAAGCGTACAGAAATCAAAAGTGAGTAGTGGGAGAAGCTCTTAGAGCCTGTTTTTGCCTTCCAAAAAGTGTTTGCAAGACCAGTGAAGCCAATTCCGGCACCAAAAAAAAAAAAAAAAAAGATGGTAGAACTTAATCTTTCTTGGCATAGAAGGTGGAATAGAGCAGCAGTTCAGGGGGTTCAAAAATTTTATGCACAAAAATTCACATGTCAGGAAAATGCAGTTTAACTTAGCTGTCCAGGCAGTGTATAATTTAGGTTAACTTTTAACTACAAAAAGCTTTACATGTATTTTGTGCTGCATATGTGTTGGAGTGGGTGTGTGTGTTTACCCTTCATTTTCCAATGCTGTCATGGTGAGAATCAAGTGTTGGGGAGTGTAAAGTCCTTGTGATGTAATTTAATTGTTCGTAGCTTTGACGTCGGGAATTCTTCTGTTCTCTCTGACATGTAACTCTAAATTCCTAATTTATAAAAGTCAAGGTTGCTTTCTTCCAAACGGTTTTTGAAGAATGCCAACACTATGTTAAAAGTATTAATTGTGCATTTGAATATTAGCACAAATGAATGTTTTGAAAGTATAGTTACCGAGTCACTTACTTTTGACCAATAAGGTTATACATTCTTTTAGCAAGGGAAAGTAGACACTCAGAAATGAAGGCAAAGCTATTTTAGTAATTTGTGTCAGTTTTGGTATCTCTCTCAGAAGACATTGTTGTGAAACATAGGCATAAATGTAAACAAAACAATGTAGCTAGCACTGCAGTGGTCGAACAGTTCTTTCCTCACGGTTTTACCCTTAAAACTAGGAGGGCTTTCTAGTGCTCAGATTCTGTTTTAATACATTTTGTTATTGGTACCATTGTTCATTGTTATTTCACCAGAGATAAACGTTTAACGTTATTGGTGGTGATGATAGTAGTTGGTAACAGTGTATTTTAAGATTAAAAAAAATTATGTATATATATGTGTGCTCTCTCTGTTTTATGCCTCAAATATTTAAACGTTTGAAATAGCGGTGTGTTTGTATTTTTAGGTCAACACTCACCTTAACTAAGATATCCTTTAACAATGATCCAATTAGAGGTTACAGACAGGATTAGAAACAAAGATATCCTAAATGCTTTCCAGGTTTTCTTCTTTGGGGAAAAAGAATAGCACGAACATGGTGATTTGGTTTCTGCTCTGTCGGCCTTCATTGTGAATTTTCTTCTTTACCTGCATGAGTCTGTTCAAAGTATTTTGCACATCAAGCTGTCTTGGGAGTGCTTGTGAAGCTGCAGGGTCAGTTTTGGTGTGGGGACAAGTCGAACATCGGCTTTGATTAGCCTCGGAATTCTGTGGAGCAGAGCATTGGGAGGAGTCACTGAATAAACCGTAACTCCCCGTGTGGAAATCTGCCAAGTGCTCGTGGACTCTCTGACATTATTGCCACGGGGGCTGTGATTCAGGTTCTTTGCCAACAATATGGATTTAAACAGAGATAAAAGACACAGATACTTGTAATTTTTAAACCGTCCTATCAGCTGTGATTATGCTATTTTATGGATATAGGTTGTTTGATGTTAAATTATTTTTCACATAGTGGTTTCTTGCTTGTCCATTTCATTACTCCTTATGTTGATACTTTTATTAAGATACCTTTAACCATGTTATAGTTTTGAGTATTATCACAGATTTTTAATTTATTTGAACATGTTGTTTGAGTTTCTCTAAATTCAAAAGCATATTAAGACCTGAGGGAAAGGCCAGCCGCTGTTTTACCTTTAAAAAGTATACATGTAATGTCCAAAGACCTATATTCAATCATGATCACTGACTGTGTTTATGCAGGCTCGTAACTCTGCGTTAGTTACCTACCAAACAAAGAAATATAAATGTGTATGTTGTCTGTTCACATTTATGTAACATTTAATCCTTTCATGATTTGCTCAAGTCATAATCCATCATCCCATAAAATAAAATAGTGGAATGATTGAAGCTTTCACTTTTTATCCAGATGTTTTGGGATCTCTTGGCAGGCTTTTATGATGTAAAATGTTGAAGACAAGATTTTCCTACAGAGCCTGAGGGAAGTGGTAATGTGGGTGTGTGAGTGTGGTGAAAAGAGAAACAATTGCCAGCAAATGGAGACATGTAGAAATATTTTATGATAAAAGGCCTAGTCTCCATAGAGAGCCAGTACTTCTCTAACATTTTTAAACTAATGTGTTTTCTGAACCTACTCAATAGTGTCAACAGTAAACCATTGAAATGAAAACCTGTCAGGATCCCTGGTTTTGTGCTTATGTTTTCTGAAGAAGGTATTGGTTCATTACTGCCACCTATAGTCGTCTTCCCTCCTGTGCACCCCTACCTAGGACTGACTTATATTTGACAATTATATGTGGCATTATGACATCTATTTGATTGTTTTCATATACTGTGTTTCGGATTTCCATATGTGGTTGATCTGTCTCACCATGTTCTGCATGTCGGTGATTTGTCTCACCAGCGAGATTGTTATTTTACTGGGAGCACGTCAAGTGCTCTGGGCCATTGTGTTTTGTGAATGGAATGGATTTAATGATTATTTGCTAAATCAATTAATGAGCAACAAGAAAAAGAAAAATTAATAGCAGTGTATTAGTGGGCCTTGCACAAATTTTCAGGGTTTCTTAAACCCCAAGCTTGGTATTTTATAGACTTTTTTGCCCACAGTGATGAATCTAGAAAGAAAGAGAAACTAAAAGCAAGTAAAATGAAGCAAAAGGGGAGTTGAAGAGGAATAGAGAGTCAGAGTAAGAGAAAGAAGAAGGGGAGAGAAGAAAAAGAAAAATAGAAAATACAGGAGATGAAGGAGTAAGGGAAAGGAACGAAAAAATTGAGATAGGGAAGAAAAATCTGAAGAATGAACACTCAAAAATTGAATAGTAAGCTTAAGCAGCACAGCAAATGACAGTGATTTACTACTGTCACTCTGCTTGCAAGGAACTATGACAGGTCTTTGCTTGGAATAGCTCGTCCAGTCCCCACAGCAAGCCCGTGAGTGCTGCTGCTCTCTGCATCCTGTGTAAGGGAGGTGGACTGACATGCAAAGGGCCCAGAGCAAGGGGAGAGCTGAGCTGCGGCTTGAACTATTTTGTCTGTTTTATCGTCTGTCTTGGTCAAGTCTGGGTCCGCTGCTTGGTGACCATACCTGCTACTGGTTTCTCATCTGACATTTCATCGCCCCTCCCCCCCTCATAGCATGCCCAGGAACTTACTACAGAATCTTACCTTTTGTCCCTCTCTCCTCTGACTTCTGAGATTCTTGAAGTAGAAAGATTCATGTGCAGGTAACATTACAGTTAATAAGAGAAAGTCTACTCTTCCCTTAAAATATATGTGATTTCGCTTTGGCATTTTTGAGTCAGACTTGTATTTGTATTTTGTGACTTTTGAAGAATTTAGGCACATATTCCAACTTTTTATTAATGACTGGGTTTCATTTTGTTCATATATATTTTTTCTAAGTTTTTGTTGCAGTCAACTTAGAAAATTTATCTGAAAATGGCTTCATATAATAAAAGAGGGCTAGGCGATGAAAATTGAGGTTGGGCCTCTGAACTCAGTAAACTTATCAGACAGTAAATTAAATCACTGAACTGAGTTAAAGGATTCAGGGTTTAAATGATGAAAATAAAAATGAGTTATCTATTTAAACACATTATTTGAGATCACCAGAAGTTATTTTAAAGATTAATATTGTTTTTAAGCTCTGATTCAAGTTTTATTCCTATGTATCATAAACTTCTTTTTTAACCAATGTATTTAAACCAGTTTTGTTTGAGAAAGGGAATGGGCATTGAGTCACATTATTTATTATCATAACAACATGGATAGGAGTAGGATAGATCATTCCCAAAGCATTGCTCACCAATTCGGTACTCTCAAATGCTTCTTCATGAAACTTTTTATCCACGATACTTAAAGTACAAACTTGTGTGATAGGAATTTCAATTTCTCTTCTTGCTCCTGTCTGCCCTCTGGTGAAGATGGGGTAGAACAGTGACAACACTTAAAATCTTGTTAATTTTTTAGATATTCCGAGAGCTTAAAAAAAAAAAAAAGGTAAAAAAGAAAATGAGGAAAGGAGAAAGATTACTAGTAGATCCTTTGGGACAAAATAACCATATGTCATCTTTCAAGGAATTTTGAAGAGTCAATCCAATTCTCATTGTGTTGTGTATTACAATTTATGTTTCCTTGATTAGATCTCTATTGTTCATAAAAATTGTTTTGTGTTTTAATGACAGTGGATTCTGATATTTTCTTCACTATGATATTTGAAACATTCTTTAATATCACAAACTTAAAATTTTTATTTATGCTATTTTTGAAGTGATAAGAATGTTACTGAGAAAAAAATTTAAATCAAATATAGCTAAAATATACGTCAAGATATAATGGATGAAATGGAAGTTAAAATTTAATCTGTTGGAGAGTTTTACTATTGTAAATTCTTTTTTTTTTTACATTTACTTCTATGTTTTCTGATACTTTGTAAAAATCTTGTCTCATTTTTCTGTAAAAATCCTGAGGAAGAGCACACAGTAATATAAAATAATATAGAAATATTTTTTAAATAATTGAATTATTAAGCATATACATAAAAAATGAGTTATCGCAAAGTGTTTGTACCAAGTTACCAGCTAATAATTGTCCCAATTCCAAACAAGTACTTTAAAGAAACTCTTTATAACAGTGCCTTATTTCCTAAATTATGCAAGAAGAGATGCCACAGAAAACTTGTATATGGCTATATACAAATATGCAAAATAGCTGAAAACATGTATATAACTAGAACATATATCCAAGTAAAGATATTCAAGATAGTCAGGAAAAATAACTTCCTATTTAAACTTCGTAATTGAATGGAAGTCACATACTATTGCATGGTGATCCTAGGGTTATTTCATGAAGTTTGGTTAATTTCCCTGGAAACCTATAAATCTCTTAGTTATAAAAATCATAAGGAATATAAATATAATTTAGTTGTGATTCATTAAAAACACACAAACACGCAAACATACGTCTTAAAGTCATCTTGTGGTTCATTTGCTCCATAAAAATCTCATGATCCTCTGAAAAAATGAAAACTAATTTTTTATTGGCTTCCACAGCCCTGTTTTTTATTATCAGGGTAATTTCTCTGGTTAACTACTTGAGTTAACTATACCGTGACCAGCTATGCCAAGCAGACAGAATTTGGAGTGTCTGGATTCACACTGTTAAGCTAAAGATTGGTATTAGAGAGACAGAGATAGAGGAAAGGGAAGGGTAGGAGGGAGAAAGGAAAGTGAAAAATGGAATGAGCTTCTAAAGAGTGATTTATTCAGTGAAGTAGTCTAAGAAATTTCTAGAAATCAGATTTTTTCCATTTTCCCCTTACATTTCTCTCTAAGGTTTATTTATAATTCTGTTACTAAGTATAAAAAAAATAACTATCTGGAAAGCTATGGGTAAGAAATAATCACTTTTGTTGAAATTCTGTTCAACTTAAGTAGAAGTTGAATTTTTACTTAGCTTTACTTAGTAGAGATTTTTTTTTTTACAGATTTAACCTGTTGATTTAGAAAATATGATCATTAAGCTATACTTCATGTTTCTTTAATGGTTAGTTATCTTTCAGTTGCTTTCAATGATTATCTTTTAGATAAAATTTAATACAAAATCAAGTAAAATGAGGATCTAATTAATAAAAGATCTTCCATTATTTGAATGAGCTGACTAATCAAACTTTATTATCTCTTGAACTTTGCCTTTCTTCTGTTTCAAATGGAGGGATACTAGAAATATAATAAGTGTAATGAAATGTAAAAAATACAATTTAAGAATTGTTTTAATCAGACATCTAAAATTTGGGATAAATCTGCAGGATTGCTTCTCTGCTATTTATCTAGATGTTCACATTTATCATAAATATGTATCTCTGTCTTTTCTTCTAATGCTTATTTCAGCATCATTATTATCTATTATCATGTTTTTATAAAATCATTATTCTTTGTGTATTCATGTAATTGTGCTTTTTATGCTTTAGTTGATGTGTTCTGTCTTGTTTTTGTTCCAGAATGCCTGGCTTATGTTTGTGAGGCTGGCTTGATTTTGCACTAATTGAGTATGGCTTTATATGAAAGTTACTTTTTAAAAATAAATCCCTTTTCATAATGATAATAGTCAATAAAACAGTCTAATTTCTTGTCCCTTTTTCTCAAATGGGAACTGGCTATTAAGATCTTAATCAGTAGTTAACCCCCCCCCCCACAAGCAGAAGTCCAGCACTAGATAACTTCATTGGTGAATTCTACCAAAAAATCAAATTAATACCAATTCTTCTCTCCTCCAAAAAACAGAAGAGGAAGGAACACATTCAAACTCATTTTATGAGGACTGCAGTACCCTGACACCAAAACCAGACAAGGACACCACAAGAAAAGAAAATTATGAACCAATATCCCTGATGAACACAGATGCAAAAATCCTCAGCAAAATATTTGCAAACTGAATACAACAATACATTAAAAGGATCATTCATCATGATCAAGTGGAATTTATTACAGGGATACAAGGATGGCTTAACATCCACAAATTAATCAATGTGATATACCACATTAATAAAATGAAGATTAAAAATCATATGATCAACTCAATGGATACAGAAAAAGCACTTGACAAAAATCAATATCCATTTATAATAAACAACTCTTGACAAAGAAAGTATAGAGGGAACTCACCTCAAAATAATAAAAATCATATATAAGAAGCCTACAGCTAACATTATATTCAGTAGTGAAAAGCTGATAGATATTCTTCTAAAATCAGGAATAAGACAAGGATGCCCCCCTCACCACTTTTTTTCAACATATTATTGAAAATCCTAGCCAGAGCAATTAGATAAGAAAAAGAAATAAAAGAGATCCAAATTGGAAAGGAAGAAGTAAAGATGCCTCAGTTTATAGATGCTAAGGACTTCACCAAAAAACATTAGAACTTGTAAATGAATTCCAGTAAAGTTGCAGAATATAAAATCGATATACAGAAATCTGTTGCATTTCTATACACTAGTAATGAAATATCAAAAAGAGAAATTAAGAAAATCGTCTCATTTACAAGTGCATCAAAAAGAATAAGATACCTAAGAATAAATTTAACCAATGAGATTATAGAGCTATACACTAAAAACTCTAAGACATTGGATGAAAGAATTGACACAAATAAATGGAAAAATATTTCATGCTCACAATTTGTAAGAATTAATATTGTTAAAATACTCATACTACCCAAAGCAATCTACAGATTCAATGCAATCCCCATCAACATTCCAGTGGCATACAATTCCAAAATTTTCATGGAGCCATGAAAGACACCAAATAACCAAAGCAGTTTTGAGAAAGAAAAACAAAGCTGGAGGCATCATGCTCCCTGATTTCAAGCTACAGGTGGCCCTTTAACAATGTGGAGTTTAGGGGTGCTGATCCCCCATGAAGTAAAAAATTCATTTATAACTTTTTACTCCCCCTAAACTAATAGTCTACTGTTCACTGGAAGGCTTACTGATAACATAAACAGTTGATTAACACATATTTGTATGTTATATGTATTATATACTGTATTCTTACAATAACGTAAGCTAGAGAAAAGAAAACGTTATTAAAAAAATCATAAGGAAGAGAAAATACATCTACAGTACTGTACTGTATTTATCAAAAAAACCTACCTTTAAAATCTGCACGATTCAACACCAGTATTGTACAAGGGTTAAGTATATATTACAGTAAGGGCTTATTGTGATGATCCTTTGCAATATACACACATATCGAATCATCATGTTGTACACCTGGAACTTATATAATGTTGAATGTCAGTCATAACTCAATAAGAAAAAGATCTTATAATTTTTCTTTTAACAGTGTTCTTAGATTTTAAGATGAGCCTAATCGGATCATTCTGCTAATCATTTAATCATTCTGCTGCTGCTCCTTCTCTTCCCCTTGTCTTCTATTAATCTCCAAATTATCACTCAATAATTTTATCTTACAACTAGAAATATTGTGTGATAATTAATTTCATTTCACAGGGAGTTAAACACATATAGATTAATTGACTCCTAAGTAGCAGTTGCACACTTTCACATAAATCACACTCTTGATTTGATTATTTTGGCAAAAGCAAGTGAAGAAGTCTCCACTTGTCTCATTTGCATTTAACCACTCATTTCTTTAATAATGCTAATTAAAGAAATCATTTTATCATCTCACCGCTGTTACTTGTACTGGTTACATTGTATGAATGCAACCTTACATGCTTATTCAGGATCTTGTCTGTTAACTCACTTTATAGAAATGGTATCTCTATTATGACCTAGCAGTACTTTTTTTTCTCTTTATTTTTGTTCTTGAGAAATGTGTTTCTGGTAAAATGACATACATTCTGACTACATGTTAGTGTTAAGTATTTTAGAAAGATTATTCAGTACTACTTCATAATTTTCATAGAAAGTATGGTTTTTAACTGATTTGTCCAGTGTTTGAGAGCCAGGAGTTGACTATAAAACTTGCTTGGATTAGAAGACTCAGCTATCTTTCCATATTAATAACTGAAGTAGTTAACTTAGAATCTTCTGCAGAATACCGCAAAATAGATTGTTGATAACTTGCAATATAGACTGAGACACAAATGCATAAAATATGGTAAACCATAGTGGATTTAGTGTTATTACTAAGCCAGTGTTCATTGGTTCAGTGGTATATCCCATAATGAAGATTATCTAGGGAAGTTTCTTCTTCCTTGCTGGATTTTCTTTTATGATTGAGTTTTCCTTGTTCACTGATGTTCTTTATTCCACATCAGGATTCGAGACTAATTACTTCCCTGTTTTGAACCGAGAAGCAATTTGCAAATGCATTTATGTAGCTCCAGCTACTATCTATAGCTACTCCATAGATCCACAGTGACGTAAAAACAGAAATCATGGGCCTCTCCAATGCAAGCTATGAAAGATTTTGTGATGCGAAATATGAAAATTTCATGATGCAAAATTCAGTAGTCCTTGACAGAAATAATTAAAATCTCCACAAGTACTAGGATCTTCATATGTTTCATCAATATCCATATAAATGCGAATCCTTCATTTTTATCACACACACACAGACTACAGAGGACTTATCATATGAGGTATATTATTTCAAAACCTGCTAATTTTTGTTTTAACATAAAGAGACTGGCTTATTTTTTCTTAAAGTATCCTTCTAACTTCTCCTGTTCAGTAGAGAGTATACCTGGTCCTTTTTACATTCTCTTTTGGTATTTTTCTCCATATCTCTAAACAGATAATTGTATGGCTACCTCTTGATTATTCAATTTTAGGCATTACCTTTGACCTTCCACTTTTGAAGCTTTACGACTCTCTCCCTCACTATATACTATTTCCATCCCCTAAGCTATATGTATAGAAGTTAAAACATTATTTGTTTTGTTAGATTTCTATATTTCCATCACAAATTAATTTCCAAACTCTTAATCAGTGCAAATTTAAAATACCTGAGTTATTGTATTAATTTTAACTTTTTGGACCTCTGTCTCCAGAATTTTTTGACCTGCCTTCAGTCAGGCCTGGTTGATCCTTTGGTTTAGTCATAGTTTTCATCTCACTATCGACCTTTACCATTATCTTGAGAGTATGCATCACCTTTCTCTTGGGTTGGATCTCCCATAGCAGAAACTCATTTCTTCTGTTTTCTTGTTTACACTTTCATTTGGGCATAGCATCTCCTCCAATAGCTTCCTGAGAAAGGTGTATGAGAGGTAAATTTTTGAGACATTGAAAATCTTCAATTTTTTTTTATATCTTCGTATTTGAGTTATAATTTGCCCAGGTATTGAGTTCTGGATTTCAAACATTTTTCCCTCAGAATTTTGAAGACATTACTCTATTTTATTTTAATTTCCAGTTTTGCTGTAGAAAATTCAGTGCCATGCTTATTTTTAATCAATTTTATTTTTATCTTTTTTTTTTAATGTTTTTTTATTATATTATGTTAGTCACCATACAGTACATCCCCGGCTTCCGATGTAAAGCTCGATGATTCATTAGTTGCGTAACACCCAGTGCACCATGCAATACGTGCCCTCCTTACTACCCATCACCGGTCTGTCCCATTCCCCTACCCTCCTCCCCTCTGAAGCCCCCAGTTTGTTTCTCATAGTCCATAGTCTCTCATGCTTCATTCCCCTTCTGATTACCCCCCCTTTCTTTATCCCTTTCTTCCCCTACCGATCATCCTAGTTCTTATGTTCCATAGATGAGAGAAATCATATGATAATTGTCTTTCTCTGCTTGACTTATTTCACTTAGCATTATCTCCTCCAGTGCCGTCCATGTTGCAGCAAATGTTGAGAATTCGTTCTTTCTGATAGCTGAGTAATATTCCATTGTATATATGGACCACAGCTTCTTAATCCAGTCATCTGTTGAAGGGCATCTCGGCTCCTNTGTTCCTTCCACGATTTAGCTATTGTGGACATTGCTGCTATGAACATTGGGGTGCATATGGCCCTTCTCTTAGCTATGTCTGTATCTTTGGGGTAAATACCCAGTAGTGCAATGGCTGGATCATAGGGTAGCTCAATTTTTAAC